>NC_091387.1:819711-847211 GCF_038502225.1 Cherax quadricarinatus
GAACCATCTACCCCGGACAATTTAACCACTTACCCGCACAATACTATATCCGCACACAACTTAATGCAACTTATCCACACTAAAACTGATTCAAATCATCCACTTATCTGCACTGTATAACCACTTATCGACACATTAATCTATTATCCACAGCTCCACACAACTGTTGAATGCGCCTCGTATGTTATATATCCAACATATACAAACACCTGGCACAAGCGCAGGTTACTAGATCCATCTAGAGGTGACATGTGACACTAGATCGTCTGGTGACCGCTAGGTGCGCTGTGGCAGACTTGTCAGTGTTAGTTGGCTGGCTGATTCGATCACCTCATGTGTGGTAATCGTCCGAGTCAGACTCTCTCAAGCGCACAGCTGGCTCACATTATGAACAATGGTTCTCTCAAGCGCACAGCTGGCTCACATTATGAACAATGGTACTGTGATTCCATTCTCACTTCTTATCATTGGGTATCCCTCTGGGAAGAGTGCATTCTCAGTCTTAACTGTTGCAACATTAGTCTAACTGAACCAGTGGCGGAGGCACCACCAGTGGTAGAACCACAATGGTAGTAGTATCACTACAGTGCTGGTGGCACAACCAGTGGTAGTAGCTCCACTACAGTGTTGCTGGTAGCACCTACACAGTAGTGGCACCACCTACACAGTAGTGGTATCACCTATAGTGGTAGCACCCACACAGTAGTGGCACGACCTTCAGTAGTGGTATCACCTACAGTAGTGGTAGTACCCCAACACACATCAACAAAGCCTCTCAGTCTCCAGCAGCAGCAATACAACAGAGAATAAAGTAGCGAGCTCACGTTATTCCAGATTCAATATTTACCAGGCAACACAATCAACATATTTAAAACTCAATCAGAAAAAGGGATATAATCCTCATTAATATTGAGCAGAGACTATATTTTAGGAATTTACACCAGGGGTTTTTCTACCCCTGGGGGTCCTGCTCAGGGAAAAGGCTTTAGACTGCTTGTTTAAGCAGACTGTTGGTGTCTGAGATTGCCTGAGTGTAAGTGGGAATAGTTAATAGAGGATAAATGAGAGTGCCCTTACCTTCATTAATGGTAGAAAGAACTCGGCGTTCTTATCCGGTGTCATTGTACCGTGGCAGTTCTGTGGGGAGAGATGTGTTGATCAGTACACATATTTCTGTTTCCCTCCACAACCATTTCTGCCTGGATAATCCTCTCTCTCTTCTTTCTCTCTCTCTTCTTTCTCTCTCTCTCTTCACTCTTTCTCTCTTCCCACTCTCTTATTCCCTCCACACATACAAAAGAATAAACAGGCAGACAACACAGCTCTCATAGAGACTGCGTGGAATAATAGCCACTGCAGTATTTCCAGTGGGATACCTTATACTGAGATGCTAAATGTCATAGATATGTTACACTATTGGTAAGGAACCAGTAAAGTTCTGAGAGTCATCAATATTGATTTCGTCAGTCACTACACAGCAGGAGACACAGTGATCAGTATTCGTGTCACAAGAAATGGATTTACACTGAAGACATTTCGAACGGTTTCGAGCCAGTTATTTACAACTCTCCACCAAACAGCAAGAAACCCAGACAGGAGTATGTGATAAGACCCCACAGAACATAGCCTAACACACCTCTCACAACACCTCACACAACACCTCCCACAACACAACACACCTCACACAACATCACCTACAACACACCTCCCACAACACAACACCTCCCACAACACTACACCACCTACAACACAACACCTCCCACAACACACCACCTACAACACACCTCACACAACACCTACAACACACCTCACACAACACCACCTACAACACACCTCACACAACACAACACCTACAACACACCTCACACAACACCTTCCACAACACAACCAGACACAGTTACTTAAATAGATATTCTGTGTACTATTCTCCTCTCCCTCCTAACCTGTTCTTCCCATGCTACTTCTCCTCCATTCCTCATTCACCTTCCTAACACACGATAGTTATTAATCTAAATCAATAGCAGATAATTCCTCTCAGTTGATAGTCTGGGTATTGACTGGCAGTAGTCTGCTATCTGGATAGTCTGGGTGTTGACTGGCAGTAGTCTGCTATCTGGATAGTCTGGGTGTTGACTGGCAGTAGTCTGCTATCTGGCTATAACATGTACTAGTAGCCATCTTCCTCTTGCTCCTAGTCCTCCTCCTAGTGCTCCTGCTCCTAGTACTGCTCACTGAGTGACAATATCAGTCGTAATCTACCTAAGAATTTACCTGCTCACATAAGTTCCATCATTAACGATACCTTCGTCTGATTATACTCTCTTGTCATCAATCAGGGAAGTGTGGCCCACTCTCCCAGGCACCGTGTGGCCCACCCTGTGTCAGGCACCATGTGGCCCACTCTCCCAGGCACCGTGTGCCCCACCCTGTGTCAGGCATCATGTGGCCCACTCTCCCAGGCACCGTGTGGCCCACCCTGTGTCAGGCACCATGTGGCCCACTCTCCCAGGCACCGTGTGCCCCACCCTGTGTCAGGCACCATGTGGCCCACTCTCCCAGGCACCGTGTGCCCCACCCTGTGTCAGGCACCATGTGACCCACTCTCCCAGGCACCGTGTGGCCCACCCTGTGTCAGGCACCATGTGGCCCACTCTCCCAGGCACCGTGTGGCCCACCCTGTGTCAGGCACCATGTGGCCCACTCTCCCAGGCACCGTGTGGCCCACCCTGTGTCAGGCACCATGTGGCCCACTCTCCCAGGCACCGTGTGGCCCACCCTGTGTCAGGCACCGTGTGGCCCACTCTACCAGGCACCGTGTGGCCCACCCTGTGTCAGGCACCATGTGGCCCACTCTCCCAGGCACCGTGTGGCCCACCCTGTGTCAGGCACCATGTGGCCCACTCTCCCAGGCACCGTGTGGCCCACCCTGTGTCAGGCACCGTGTGGCCCACTCTCCCAGGCACCGTGTGGCCCACCCTGTGTCAGGCACCGTGTGGCCCACTCTCCCAGGCACCGTGTGGCCCACCCTGTGTCAGGCACCGTGTGGCCCACTCTCCCAGGCACCGTGTGGCCCACCCTGTGTCAGGCACCATGTGGCCCACTCTCCCAGGCACCGTGTGGCCCACCCTGTGTCAGGCACCATGTGGCCCACTCTCCCAGGCACCGTGTGGCCCACCCTGTGTCAGGCACCATGTGGCCCACTCTCCCAGGCACCGTGTGGCCCACCCTGTGTCAGGCACCATGTGGCCCACTCTCCCAGGCACCGTGTGGCCCACCCTGTGTCAGGCACCATGTGGCCCACTCTCCCAGGCACCGTGTGGCCCACCCTGTGTCAGGCACCATGTGGCCCACTCTCCCAGGCACCGTGTGGCCCACCCTGTGTCAGGCACCGTGTGGCCCACTCTCCCAGGCACCGTGTGGCCCACCCTGTGTCAGGCACCATGTGGCCCACTCTCCCAGGCACCGTGTGGCCCACCCTGTGTCAGGCACCATGTGGCCCACTCTCCCAGGCACCGTGTGGCCCACCCTGTGTCAGGCACCATGTGGCCCACTCTCCCAGGCACCGTGTGGCCCACCCTCCCACGCACAGTAACCCACCCTCCCACGCACCGTGTGGCTCACCCTCCCACGCACCGTGTGGCTCACCCTCCCACGCACCGTGTGGCCCACCCTCCCACGCACCGTGTGGCCCACCCTCCCAAGCCCCGTGTGGCCCACCCTCCCACGCAGTGTGGCCCACCCTCCCACGCACCGTGTGTCCCACCCTCCCACGCACCGTGTGGCCCACCCTCCCAAGCACCGTGTGTCCCACCCTCCCACGCACCGTGTGGCCCACCCTCCCAAGCACCGTGTGCCCCACCCCCCACCCTCCCAAGCACCGTGTGTCCCACCCTCCCACGCACCGTGTGTCCCACCCTCCCCAGCACCGTGTGGCCCACCCTCCCAAGCACCGTGTGGCCCACTCTCCCACGCACCGTGTGGCCCACCCTCCCAAGCACCGTGTGGCCCACCCTCCCAAGCACCGTGTGGCCCACCCTCCCAAGCACCGTGTGGCCCACTCTCCCACGCACCGTGTGGCCCACCCTCCCAAGCACCGTGTGGCCCACCCTCCCAAGCACCGTGTGGCCCACCCTCCCACGCACCGTGTGGCCCACCCTCCCAAGCACCGTGTGGCCCACCCTCCCAAGCACCGTGTGGCCCACCTTCCCAAGCACCGTGTGGCCCACCCTCCCACGCACCGTGTGGCCCACAAGAAACTTATCGCAGCAGTTTCATGTTCTTTCTAACAGGATAACAGCAGTGACGGGAGGGAAGGGAGAGTGTGGGGAGAGCCTTCGGTTTTACTATTCTCGCCTCAACTGCCTGGATAATAGTAAATAGTACTTAACAATGTACCTTGAATCAGTCTGATTCAAGGTACCTATTTACTGCTAGGTGAAGAGGGAGTGTTGGTGCCACTGTCTCACAGTGTTGGTGACACTGTCTCAGTGTTGGTGCCACTGTCTCACAGTGTTGGTGACAGTCTCACAGTGTTGGTGCCACTGTCTCACAGTGTTGGTGACAGTCTCACAGTGTTGGTGCCACTGTCTCACAGTGTTGGTGACACTGTCTCAGTGTTGGTGCCACTGTCTCACAGTGTTGGTGACAGTCTCACAGTGTTGGTGACACTGTCTCACAGTGTTGGTGACACTGTCTCACAGTGTTGGTGACACTGTCTCACAGTGTTGGTGACACTGTCTCACAGTGTTGGTGACTGTCTCACAGTGTTGGTGACACTGTCTCAGTGTTGGTGACTGTCTCACAGTGTTGGTGCCACTGTCTCACAGTGTTGGTGACACTGTCTCACAGTGTTGGTGACACTGTCTCACAGTGTTGGTGACACTGTCTCACAGTGTTGGTGACACTGTCTCACAGTGTTGGTGACACTGTCTCAGTGTTGGTGACTGTCTCACAGTGTTGGTGACACTGTCTCACAGTGTTGGTGACACTGTCTCACAGTGTTGGTGACACTGTCTCACAGTGTTGGTGACACTGTCTCACAGTGTTGGTGACACTGTCTCACAGTGTTGGTGACACTGTCTCACAGTGTTGGTGACACTGTCTCACAGTGTTGGTGACACTGTCTCACAGTGTTGGTGACACTGTCTCACAGTGTTGGTGACACTGTCTCACAGTGTTGGTGCCACTGTCTCACAGTGTTGGTGCCACTGTCTCAGTGTTGGTGACACTGTCTCACAGTGTTGGTGACACTGTCTCAGTGTTGGTGCCAATGTCTCAGTGTTGGTGCCACTGTCTCACAGTGTTGGTGCCACTGTCTCACAGTGTTGGTGACACTGTCTCAGTGTTGGTGCCACTGTCTCACAGTGTTGGTGACACTGTCTCAGTGTTGGTGACTGTCTCACAGTGCTGGTGACACAAACACAGTGTTGGTGACTCACACAGTGTTGGTGACTCTCACAAACACAGTGTTGGTGACTCACAAACACAGTGTTGGTGACTCTCACAAACACAGTGTTGGTGACTCTCACAAACACAGTGTTGGTGACTCTCACAAACACAGTGTTGGTGACTCTCACAAACACAGTGTTGGTGACTCTCACAAACACAGTGTTGGTGACTCTCACAAACACAGTGTTGGTGACTCTCACAAACACAGTGTTGGTGACTCTCACAGTGTTGGTTACTCTCACAAACACAGTGTTGGTGACTCTCACAAACACAGTGTTGGTGACTCTCACAAACACAGTGTTGGTGACTCTCACAAACACAGTGTTGGTGACTCTCACAGTGTTGGTTACTCTCACAAACACAGTGTTGGTGACTCTCACAAACACAGTGTTGGTGACTCTCACAAACACAGTGTTGGTGACTCACAAACACAGTGTTGGTTACTCTCACAAACACAGTGTTGGTGACTCTCACAAACACAGTGTTGGTGACTCTCACAAACACAGTGTTGGTGACTCTCACAAACACAGTGTTGGTGACTCTCACAAACACAGTGTTGGTGACTCTCACAAACACAGTGTTGGTGACTCTCACAAACACAGTGTTGGTGACTCTCACAAACACAGTGTTGGTGACTCACAAACACAGTGTTGGTGACTCTCACAAACACAGTGTTGGTGACTCTCACAAACACAGTGTTGGTGACTCTCACAAACACAGTGTTGGTGACTCTCACAAACACAGTGTTGGTGACTCTCACAAACACAGTGTTGGTGACTCTCACAAACACAGTGTTGGTGACTCTCACAAACACAGTGTTGGTGACTCTCACAAACACAGTGTTGGTGACTCTCACAAACACAGTGTTGGTGACTCTCACAAACACAGTGTTGGTGACTCTCACAAACACAGTGTTGGTGACTCTCACAAACACAGTGTTGGTGACTCTCACAGTGTTGGTTACTCTCACAAACACAGTGTTGGTGACTCACAAACACAGTGTTGGTGACTCTCACAAACACAGTGTTGGTGACTCTCACAAACACAGTGTTGGTGACTCTCACAGTGTTGGTGACTCTCACAAACACAGTGTTGGTGACTCTCACAAACACAGTGTTGGTTACTCTCACAAACACAGTGTTGGTTACTCTCACAAACAGTGTTGGTGACTCTCACAAACACAGTGTTGGTGACTCTCACAAACACAGTGTTGGTGACTCTCACAGTGTTGGTGACTCTCACAAACACAGTGTTGGTGACTCTCACAAACACAGTGTTGGTGACTCTCACAAACACAGTGTTGGTGACTCTCACAGTGTTGGTGACTCTCACAAACACAGTGTTGGTGACTCTCACAGTGTTGGTGACTCTCACAAACACAGTGTTGGTGACTCTCACAGTGTTGGTGACTCTCACAAACAGTGTTGGTGACTCTCACAAACACAGTGTTGGTGACTCTCACAGTGTTGGTGACTCTCACAGTGTTGGTGACTCTCACAAACAGTGTTGGTGACTCACACAGTGTTGGTGACTCACAAACACAGTGTTGGTGACTCTCACAAACACAGTGTTGATAACTCTCACAAACACAGTGTTGGTGACTCACACACAGTGTTGGTGACTCTCACACAGTGTTGGTGACTCACAAACACAGTGTTGGTGACTCACAAACACAGTCTCCATATTCCTCACTCACCTCTTCCAGTCACTGTCAAACACCAGAAAAACACATCACTGTTAAAAACAGAGTGAGAGTCACTGATGTGAGAAAGATGCTGGAGGCTGTCAAGAAGGTATCCAGAGCCCTTCTTTACGGTCCATAACACCTAGGATTGGCATAGCATTCTCGACTTACTTGACAAGTGTTGTTTGTGTTGTGGTTAGCCATCTTTTCATCCCGCCAGGATATTGTTAGAGGATTCCTCTTGTTTGTGTGGCTGTTTCTGTGGTTTTTTTAAGTTGGCTTCTATTGTGGTGGGATTTTATAGGTATGGAGGAGAGAACTGCATCATCCCCTGTAATACCTTGGTCCCCTGTAACACCCTGCCACCCCTGTAACACCTTGGTCCCCTGTAACACCTTGGTCTCCTGTAACACCCTGCCACCCCTGTAACACCTTGGTCCCCTGTAATACCCTGGTCCCCTGCTACCCCTGTAACACCCTGCCACCCCTGTAACACCTTGGTCCCCTGTAACACCTTGGTCCCCTGCTACCCCTGTAACACCCTGCCACCCCTGTAACACCTTGGTCCCCTGTAACACCTTGGTCCCCTGTAATACCCTGGTCCCCTGCTACCCCTGTAACACCCTGCCACCCCTGTAACACCTTGGTCCCCTGTAATAACCTGGTCCCCTGTAATACCCTGGTCCCCTGCTACCCCTGTAACACCTTGGTCTCCTGTAACACCCTGGTCCCCTGTAATACCCTGGTCCCCTGCTACCCCTGTAACACCTTGGTCCCCTGTAACACCTTGGTCTCCTGTAATACCCTGGTCCCCTCCTATCCCTGTAACACCCTGCCACCTCTGTAACACACTGGTCCCCTGTAACACCCTGGTCCCTCGTAATACCCTTGTCCCCTGTAACACTCTGGTCCACTGCTACCCCTGAAACACCCTGCCACCCTTGTAACACCCTGGTCCCTCGTAATACCCTGGTCCCTTGTAACACTGGTCCACTGCTACCCCTGAAACACCCTGGTCCCCTGTAACATCCTGCTCCCTTGCTACACCTGTAACACCCTGCCACCCTTGTAACACCCTGGTCCCTCGTAATACCCTGGTCCCTTGTAACACTGGTCCACTGCTACCCCTGAAACACCCTGGTCCCCTGTAACATCCTGCTCCCCTGCTACACCTGTAACACCCTGCCACCCTTGTAACACCCTGGTCCCTCGTAATACCCTGGTCCCTTGTAACACTGGTCCACTGCTACCCCTGAAACACCCTGGTCCCCTGTAACATCCTGCTCCCCTGCTACACCTGTAACACCCTGCCACCCTTGTAACACCCTCGTCCCTCGTAATACCCTGGTCCCTTGTAACACTGGTCCACTGCTACCCCTGAAACACCCTGGTCCCCTGTAACATCCTGCTCCCTTGCTACACCTGTAACACCCTGCCACCCTTGTAACACCCTCGTCCCCTGTAACACCCTGGTCCCCTGTAACACCCTGGTCCCCTGTAACACCCTGCTACCCCTGTAACACGTGTGTGTGTGTATTTGCAAGATGTTACGACCTTGGGACAAGGAGGGAGGGAGGGAGGGAGGGAGGGAGGGAGGGAGGGAGGGAGGGAGATTGTAGTGAACTTTGAAATAGAGGGAATAACAGAGAAGAAGAATAGGGGAGATGAGAATGGTCGAGTAACTGAAGTGATCCGTGGAGGGAAGTGTGGAGGGAGGGGTGTGGAGGGAAGTGTGGAGGGAGGGGTGTGGAGGGAAGTGTGGAGGGAGGGGTGTGGAGGGAAGTGTGGAGGTGGGATGGAGGGAGGGGTGTGGAGGGGGAGAGGTGTGGAGGGAGGGGTCTGGAGGGAAGTGTGGAGGGAAGTGTGGAGGGAGGGGTGTGGAGGGGGAGGGGTGTGGAGGGGGAGGGGTGTGGAGGGGGAGGGGTGTGGAGGGAGGGGTGTGGAGGGAGGGGTGTGGAGGGGGAGGGGTGTGGAGGGCGAGGGGTGTGGAGGGCGAGGGGTGTGGGGGGAGGGTTGTGGAGGGAGGGAGGTGTGTGGAGGGGGAGGGGTGTGGAGGGAGGTGTGTGGAGGGGGAGGGGTGTGGAGGGAGGTGTGTGGAGGGGGAGGGGTATTCATAAAATCCCACCCATACTAGACCATGCTAGGCAGGTTACACTCATACTAGACCATGCTAGGCAGGTTACACTCATACTGGACCATGCTAGGCAGGTTACACTCATACTAGACCATGCTAGGCAGGTTACACTCATACTGGACCATGCTAGGCAGGTTACACTCATACTGGACCATGCTAGGCAGGTTACACTCATACTAGACCATGCTAGGCAGGTTACACTCATACTAGACCATGCTAGGCAGGTTACACTCATACTGGACCATGCTAGGCAGGTTACACTCATACTAGACCATGCTAGGCAGGTTACACTCATACTGGACCATGCTAGGCAGGTTACACTCATACTAGACCATGCTAGGCAGGTTACACTCATACTAGACCATGCTAGGCAGGTTACACTCATACTGGACCATGCTAGGCAGGTTACACTCATACTAGACCATGCTAGGCAGGTTACACTCATACTGGACCATGCTAGGCAGGTTACACTCATACTGGACCATGCTAGGCAGGTTACACTCATACTAGACCATGCTAGGCAGGTTACACTCATACTGGACCATGCTAGGCAGGTTACACTCATACTGGACCATGCTAGGCAGGTTACACTCATACTGGACCATGCTAGGCAGGTTACACTCATACTGGACCATGCTAGGCAGGTTACACTCATACTAGACCATGCTACGCAGGTTACACTCATACTGGACCATGCTAGGCAGGTTACACTCATACTGGACCATGCTAGGCAGGTTACACTCATACTGGACCATGCTAGGCAGGTTACACTCATACTGGACCATGCTAGGCAGGTTACACTCATACTGGACCATGCTAGGCAGGTTACACTCATACTGGACCATACTAGGCAGGTTACACTCATACTGGACCATGCTAGGCAGGTTACACTCATACTGGACCATGCTAGGCAGGTTACACTCATACTGGACCATGCTAGGCAGGTTACACTCATACTGAACCATGCTAGGCAGGTTACACTCATACTGGACCATGGTAGGCAGGTTACACTCATACTGGACCATGCTAGGCAGGTTACACTCATACTGGACCATGCTAGGCAGGTTACACTCATACTGGACCATGCTAGGCAGGTTACACTCATACTGGACCATGCTAGGCAGGTTACACTCATACTGGACCATGCTAGGCAGGTTACACTCATACTGGACCATGCTAGGCAGGTTACACTCATACTGGACCATGCTAGGCAGGTTACACTCATACTGGACCATGCTAGACAGGTTACACTCATACTGGACCATGCTAGGCAGGTCACACTCATACTGGACCATGCTAGGCAGGTTACACTCATACTGGACCATGCTAGGCAGGTCACACTCATACTAGACCATGCTAGGCAGGTTACACTCATACTGGACCATGCTAGGCAGGTCACACTCATACTGGACCATGCTAGGCAGGTCACACTCATACTGGACCATGCTAGACAGGTCACACTCATACTGGACCATGTTAGGCAGGTCACACTCATACTAGACCATGCTAGACAGGTCACACTCACACTGGACCATGCTAGACAGGTCACACTCACACTGGACCATGCTAGACAGGTCACACTCACACTGGACCATGCTAGACAGGTCACACTCACACTGGACCATGCTAGACAGGTCACACTCATACTGGACCATGCTAGACAGGTCACACTCATACTGGACCATGCTAGACAGGTCACACTCACACTGGACCATGCTAGACAGGTCACACTCATACTGGACCATGCTAGACAGGTCACACTCACACTGGACCATGCTAGACAGGTCACACTCATACTGGACCATGCTAGACAGGTCACACTCATACTGGACCATGCTAGGCAGGTCACACTCACACTGGACCATGCTAGACAGGTCACACTCACACTGGACCATGCTAGGCAGGTCACACTCACACTGGACCATGCTAGGCAGGTCAATCTTCAATACATCTTACAGGCCACCTGTACACATCTGTACACATCTGTACAGCACACCTGCACAGTACATCTTACAGCACACCTGTGCACCCCACGTGTACACATCTGTACACATCTAGTTTACAAACCTGTACAACACATCTATACACCACACCTGTACAGTAATATACAGACCTGCAGAGCACACCTGTACAGGTGTGTACAAGGATAATTATGACGCACCTGTAGCCCAACAGACGTGGGAGGTAGTCCTGGATGAGTGGGGGATGTGTGGTGGGGAGAGGGACCTCTCGACCCCCCAATACCCCCACTCAGCCCACTCATGGGTGCCCCGCCCATGAGGGGCATAGGGCCGCCCATCCCGGACGCCCCCAGTCCCATGGGTCCGTCACGGGCGTTGGTGGGACACCCACCAGGGGTGGATATGGGCGTGGAGGAGGAGGATGTGGTAGCAGCCACGGACATAGTGGACGACACACACCCACTATCACGTACACCCATGCTGGAACACGTACAAGACAGTATATATTATATACATAAAAATATACAACGTGAATATATACAATGGTATACATCTATGTATATACACTAATATACATGCTTCTTAGTGTGTATACACAAACCCTCTCGATATACACAAACCCTCTCGATATACACAAACCCTCTCGACATACACAAACCCTCTCGACATACACAAACCCTCTCGATATACACAAACCCTCTCGATATACACAAACCCTCTCGACATACACAAACCCTCTCGATATACACAAACCCTCTCGATATACACAAACCCTCTCGACATACACAAACCCTCTCGATATACACACACCCTCTCGATATACACACCTCTCAGTGTATACATATATATATCTCCACGTGTATATATACGTCTCTTAGTGTATATATACATATATACATCAAGTGTATATATACTGATACACCTCTCAGTGTATATATACAGAGATCTCACTGTATATACACACTGGTATATACATCTCAGTGTATATATATACTGTACTGAGATATAAACATCTAGGGGACTAAGATTTAGTCCCCTAAGCCTTCCTGACTGGGGCCTGAATTCTAGTCTCCAGTCCCTAGTCCTCAGCCCTTAGTCCCTAGCCCTCAGTCCCTAGCCCTCGGCCCTTAGTCCCTATCACTCAGTCCCCAGTTGCTAGTACTAGTACATAATCGTCAGTCCCCAGCACTAATCCCTAGCACTAGCACCCAGTCCCTGGTGCCCCACACTAGGCAGGGCAGTCCACAGACTCCAATATCTCTCTCCACCAGCCCACTCTACTAGCTAGAATGATCCTTCTCCTAGTTACTACTAGCTAGAATGATCCTTCTCCTAGTTACTACTAGCTAGAATGATCCTTCTAGTTACTACTAGCTAGAATGATCCTTCTAGTTACTACTAGCTAGAATGATCCTTCTCCAAGTTGCTACTAGCTAGAATGATCCTTCTCCAAGTTGCTACTAGCTAGAATGATCCTTCTCCAAGTTACTACTAGCTAGAATGATCCTTCTCCAAGTTGCTACTAGCTAGAATGATCCTTCTCCAAGTTGCTACTAGCTAGAATGATCCTTCTCCAAGTTACTACTAGCTAGAATGATCCTTCTCCAAGTTACTACTAGCTAGAATGATCCTTCTCCAAGTTACTACTAGCTAGAATGATCCTTCTCCAAGTTACTACTAGCTAGAATGATCCTTCTCCAAGTTACTACTAGCTAGAATGATCCTTCTCCAAGTTACTACTAGCTAGAATGATCCTTCTAGTTACTACTAGCTAGAATGATCCTTCTAGTTACTACTAGCTAGAATGATCCTTCTAGTTACTACTAGCTAGAATAATCCTTCTAGTTACTACTAGCTAGAATGTTCCTTCTCCAAGTTACTAATAGCTAGAATGATCCTTCTCCAAGTTACTACTAGCTAGAATGATCCTTCTCCAAGTTGCTACTAGCTAGAATGATCCTTCTCCAAGTTACTACTAGCTAGAATGATCCTTCTCCTAGTTACTACTAGCTAGAATGATCCTTCTCCTAGTTACTACTAGCTAGAATGATCCTTCTCCAAGTTACTACTAGCTAGAATGATCCTTCTCCAAGTTACTACTAGCTAGAATGATCCTTCTAGTTACTAGCTAGAATGATCCTTCTAGTTACTAGCTAGAATGATCCTTCTCCAAGTTGCTACTAGCTAGAATGATCCTTCTCCAAGTTACTACTAGCTAGAATGATCCTTCTCCAAGTTACTACTAGCTAGAATGATCCTTCTCCAAGTTACTACTAGCTAGAATGATCCTTCTCCATGTTACTACTAGCTAGAATGATCCTTCTCCAAGTTACTACTAGCTAGAATGATCCTTCTCCAAGTTACTACTAGCTAGAATGATCCTCCAAGTTACTACTAGCTAGAATGATCCTCCAAGTTACTACTAGCTAGAATGATCCTTCTCCAAGTTACTACTAGCTAGAATGATCCTTCTCCTAGTTACTACTAGCTAGAATGATCCTTCTCCAAGTTACTACTAGCTAGAATGATCCTTCTCCTAGTTACTACTAGCTAGAATGATCCTTCTCCAAGTTACTACTAGCTAGAATGATCCTTCTCCAAGTTACTACTAGCTAGAATGATCCTTCTAGTTACTACTAGCTAGAAAGATCCTTCTCCAAGTTACTACTAGCTAGAATGATCCTTCTCCAAGTTACTACTAGCTAGAATGATCCTTCTCCAAGTTACTACTAGCTAGAATGATCCTTCTCCAAGTTACTACTAGCTAGAATGATCCTTCTCCAAGTTACTACTAGCTAGAATGATCCTTCTCCAAGTTACTACTAGCTAGAATGATCCTCCAAGTTACTACTAGCTAGAATGATCCTTCTAGTTACTACTAGCTAGAATGATCCTTCTCCAAGTTACTACTAGCTAGAATGATCCTTCTCCAAGTTACTACTAGCTAGAATGATCCTTCTAGTTACTAGTTAGAATCCTCCTAGTCTAGCTAGAATGATCCTTCTAGTCTACTAGCTAGAATGATCCTAGTCTACTAGTTAGAAAGATCCTTCTAGTCTACTAGCTAGACTGATCGTTCTCCTAGTCTAGCTAGAATGATCCTTCTATTTACTAGAACGATCCTTCTAGTCTACTAGCTAGAACGATCCTTCTAGTACTAGAATGATCTTTCTAGTGTACTACTAGCTAGAATGATCCTTCTAGTCTACTACTAGCTAGAATGGTCCTCCTAGTCTACTAGCTAGAACAATCCTTCTCTTAGTTACTACTACCTAGAATGATCCTTCTAGTCTACTACTAGCTAGAAGGATCCTTCTAGTTACTACTAGCTAGAATTATCCTTCTAGTTAAAATGATCCTTCTCCTAGTCTACTAGCTAGAATGATCCTTCTCCTAGTCTACTACTAGCTAGAATGATCCTTCTAGTCTACTACCAGCTAGAATGATCCTTCTAGTCTACTAGCTAGAATGATCCTTCTAGTATACTAGCTAGAATAATCCTTCTAGTCTACCAGCTAGAATAATCCTTCTAGTCTACCAGCTAGAATGATCCTTCTAGTCTACTACTAGCTAGAATTATCTAGTCTAGTAGCTACAATGATACTTCTAGTCTACTACTAGCTACAATGATCCTTCTAGTCTACTAGCTAGAATGATCCTTCTCCTAGTCTACTAGCTAGAATTGTTCGAGTACCGAGGTGTTCGAGTACCGAGGTGTTCGAATACCGAGGTGCCACTGCCTCAAGTCTGGAGACCTTACCATCCGGGACGAACACAAAACTCACCCACATTTTCCGAGGACACTGAACCTGTGTTAGTAAACACCTGGACAGGATTCACTCATTATATTTTAAGTACCGGTGAAATCGTTTGATACAGTAATCAAACCAGTTACAATGCTCTCATTTTTTAAGGGATTTCCAACTGGCTGGTCTACATTTTGGCTTAGTAAGACCTGCTTAAAAGATTTTATAGGTTGTTTTTCTAACCTGAAATCTGGTTTAGTACGGATGGGAAAAAATCGTCTGGTCAACTTCTGAATTACAACAAAAAAACAGAAAACTGTGGCTCTCACAACACTTAAATAACTCGAAGGTTTATGAGTTTTCTATGAGTACCTGAGTAATGAGTACCTGAGTAGAGTACCTGAGTAATGAGTACCTGAGTAGTGAGTACCTGAGTAATGAGTACCTGAGTAATGAGTACCTGAGTAGAGTACCTGAGTAATGAGTACCTGAGTAGAGTACCTGAGTAGTGAGTACCTGAGTAGTGAGTACCAGAGTAATGAGTACCTGAGTAGAGTACCTGAGTAGTGAGTACCTGAGTAGTGAGTACCTGAGTAATGAGTACCTGAGTAATGAGTACCTGAGTAATGAGTACCTGAGTAGAGTACCTGAGTAGTGAGTACCTGAGTAATGAGTACCTGAGTAGTGAGTACCAGAGTAATGAGTACCTGAGTAGAGTACCTGAGTAATGAGTACCCGAGTAGTGAGTACCAGAGTAATGAGTACCTGAGTAGAGTACCTGAGTAATGAGTACCTGAGTAATGAGTACCTGAGTAGAGTACCTGAGTAATGAGTACCTGAGTAGTGAGTACCAGAGTAATGAGTACCTGAGTAGAGTACCTGAGTAATGAGTACCTGAGTAGAGTACCTGAGTAGAGTACCTGAGTAATGAGTACCTGAGTAGAGTACCTGAGTAGAGTACCTGAGTAATGAGTACCTGAGTAGAGTACCTGAGTAATGAGTACCTGAGTAGAGTACCTGAGTAATGAGTACCTGAGTAGAGTACCTGAGTAATGAGTACCTGAGTAATGAGTACCTGAGTAATGAGTACCTGAGTAATGAGTACCTGAGTAGAGTACCTGAGTAATGAGTACCTGAGTAGAGTACCTGAGTAATGAGTACCTGAGTAATGAGTACCTGAGTAGAGTACCTGAGTAATGAGTACCTGAGTAGAGTACCTGAGTAGAGTACCTGAGTAATGAGTACCTGAGTAATGAGTACCTGAGTAGAGTACCTGAGTAATGAGTACCTGAGTAGTGAGTACCAGAGTAATGAGTACCTGAGTAGAGTACCTGAGTAATGAGTACCTGAGTAGAATACCTGAGTAATGAGTACCTGAGTAATGAGTACCTGAGTAGAGTACCTGAGTAATGAGTACCTGAGTAGTGAGTACCAGAGTAGAGGGTAAATGAGTAGAGGGTGCCTGAGTAGAGGGTACCTGAGTACAGTACCTGAGAAGAGAGTACCAGAGTAGAGGGTAAATGAGTAGAGGGTGCCTGAGTAGACGGTACCTGAGTAGAGGGTACCTGAGTAGAGGGTACCTTAGTAGAGGGTACCTGAGTAGAGTACCTGAGTACCAGAGAAGGTACCTGAGTAGAGAGTACCTGAGTAGAGGGTACCTGAGTAGAGGGTACCTGAGTAGAGGGGTACCCGAGTAGAGGGTACCTAAGTAGATAGTTTGAGTAAAGGGTACCTGAGTACATGGTACTTGAGTAGAGTACCATGGCTACCAGGGCCTCCTTGTTAATGCCTGGACTAGGTATTAGTACCTGCCTAGTACCTATCTAGTACCAGCTTACCTGTTATTATTCATGGCTACCAGGGTCTCCTTGTTAATGCCTGGACTAGCTACCAGTACCTACCTAGTACCAGTACCTACCTAGTACCAGTACCTACCTAGTACCAGCTTACCTGTTATTATTCATGGCTACTAGGGTCTCCTTGTTAATGCCTGGACTAGCTACTAGTACCTACCTAGTACCAGTACCTACCTAGTACCAGCTTACCTGTTATTATTCATGGCTACCAGGGTCTCCTTGTTAATGCCTGGACTAGCTACTAGTACCTACCTAGTACCAGTACCTACCTAGTACCAGCTTACCTGTTATTATTCATGGCTACCAGGGTCTCCTTGTTAATGCCTGGACTAGCTACTAGTACCTACCTAGTACCAGTACCTACCTAGTACCAGCTTACCTGTTATTATTCATGGCTACCAGGGTCTCCTTGTTAATGCCTGGACTGGAGTTATGGTTAGCGTGGATGGTGGGCGTGGTTATTGGGGGTGATGGGCGTGTGGGCGTGGGTGTGGGCGTGCCCAGCAGTGCTCTGTTGCCCAGGGAAGGAAACCCAGCTACCACTGACGGAGGAAGGTTAGGTAGCAGAGGTATCTGGAACATTGCTGCAAATATATAATAGAAAGTACACTTTAGTTACCCCATAATAGTAATAATAATAATAATAATAATAATAGTAATAATAATAATAGTAATAATAATAGTAATAATAATAATAGTAATAATAGTAATAATAATAATAATAGTAATAATAATAATAGTAATAATAATAATAATAATAATAATAATAATAATAATAATAATAGTAATAATAGTAATAATAATAATAGTAATAATAATAGTAATAATAATAATAATAGTAATAATAATAATACTATATTCTGATAGTAAGAAATTAATAATCAATAATAATAACATTAATATTAATTAATAATTAAATTATAATTAATAATAACAGTAATATAATCGCAGTTATATCATAATTGGAATGCCTTTTTTTTTTAACTGTAAATGATTTACAGTTTCCTTAACGTACGTTTGTAAATATTTACAACCCTTGTTTGTTCCCCCATAACCCATAAGGGTTTAACGCTCACTTGTTTTTCATTCAATAAAATATTTCAAGATTTACATTTCAGTTTTCACTAACTGTAAACGCTGTTTACAAACCATGTCTGTAAATAAACCAAAATATCTCTGAACGCACAACACGTCGAACCTTGAAGTGGATGGGCTGCAGCAGCTAAAAGACCACACTGGGTTCCCCTCCTGTCAGCTAAGATCAAGAAACAGGCTACACGAGCATCTCTGAACGCACAACACGTCGAACCTTGAAGTGGATGGGATACAGCAGCTAAAAGACCACACTGGGTTCCCCTCCTGTCAGCTAAGATCAAGAAACAGGCTACACTGGGCCACAAGCTCACAAACTGGACAGATAAAGATTGCAAAACGTCGACTGGTCTGACGAATTGTGATTTCTGCTGCAACATGCAGATGGTGGGGTCAGAATTTGTTGTAAGTGTTTGGGATGTGAAGGAACAGGAGACTCACAAGATGAAGGGATGCTGTCATCTCAACTGGGACCAGAATCGTTAACAAATCTTTCCAGTATCTTGTTCAATAATGACGCCAAGAATTTATGCTGTACCTAATAAAGTGGCCATTGAGTATATGTCGTGCCGAATAGGTAAAACTTGCAGTTTTGGCTTAAATAGCAATGCTCTTCTTGCCGAATAAAGCAAGCAAAAATTTTTGTATGCAATAATTTCGCAAAAATCATTCTGAACCTAACGAAAAAAATATATTTCACTGTGTTTATTAAATTATTATAAACATATCTAAAATATATTTAGCTGGATTAAGCTAAATTAAATTGCGTTTGTTATAATAAGGTCAGGTAAGTTTTCTAAGGTTCTTTTGGTGCAAAATTATTAATTTTTACATTAATATAAATGAAAAAATATATATATCTTTAAACGTATAAGAGAAAATTTTAGAAAGAACTTAATTTTAAATGAGTTCTTGCTAATTGACCAGTTTTACATATTCTGCACGACATATATATATATATATATATATATATATATATATATATATATATATATATATATATATATATATATATATATATATATATATATATATGTACATATGTTTTCAATATTCTTTATGACGTTCATTGACCTAGTAGATAAAATAGATGGTAGTCTATTATGCTTCTATCTTCATGTTTCTCTCTCTCTCTCTCGCCTCCCTCATACCTCCTCCTCACCCTCCCTCCCCCATCCCCCCACACCTCCCTCCCCATCCCCCCACCTCCCTCCCAATCCCACCTCCCTCCCCCATCCCCCCCACCTCCCTCCATCTAGACAAAGGCAATGAGGGAATAAAATAGAGAGTTTACGAGGGTCGTAGATTCCGCCGCCTTAAAAGATTCCGACCCATAAGAAAATTGTAATCTGGGCAGGTAAACTTTATCCATTAATCTTAAATTTTGCTTTTCAAAACATGATTTTTTGGGGAAGAGGTAAGGGGAGGGGGGAGGGGAGGGGGGAGGGGAGGGGAGGGGGTGCCATAATCTACAAGGGTCAAAGGAGACTGTAGTGTTGAGTGGTCGTGGCACAGTAGTACTTGTGTGAGACTGGTATAACACTGCCATATAGTGTGTGTGTATATATATATATATATATATATATATATATATATATATATATATATATATATATATATATATATATATATATATATATATATATACACAACACACACACAACACACAATACAACACACAACACCCAACACAACACACAGCACAACACACAAAACAACACCAACACAACACACAATACACAACACAACACACAACATAACACACCACACAACAGAACACACAACACAACACAAAACACAACACAACACACAGCACAACACACAGTACAACTCACAACACAACACAACACACACAACATACAACACAACATACAACACAACATACAACAAAACATAACATACAACACAACATACAACACAACACAACATACAACACAACACAACATACAACACAACACAACATACAACACAACACAACATACAACACAACATACAACACAACACAACATACAACACAACATACAACACAACATACAACACAACACATACAACACAACATACAACACAACACAACATACAACACAACACAACATACAACACAACACAACATACAACACAACATACAACACAACACAACATACAACACAACATACAACACAACACAACATACAACACAACACAACATACAACACAACATACAACACAACACAACATACAACACAACACAACATACAACACAACACAACATACAACACAACACAACATACAACACAACATACAACACAACATACAACACAACACATACAACACAACACAACATACAACACAACATACAACACAACACAACATACAACACAACACAACATACAACACAACATACAACACAACATACAACACAACACAACATACAACACAACACAACATACAACACAACATACAACACAACACAACATACAACACAACATACAACACAACATACAACACAACACACAACACAACACAACATACAACACAACATACAACACAACACACAACACAACACACAACACAACATACAACACAACACAACATACAACACAACACACAACACAACACAACATACAACACAACATACAACACAACATACAACACAACACACAACACAACACACAACACAACACACAACACAACATACAACACAACACACAACACAACACAACATACAACACAACACAACATACAACACAACATACAACACAACATACAACACAACATACAACACAACAACATACAACACAACATACAACACAACATACAACACAACACAACATACAACACAACACAACATACAACACAACACATCATACAACACAACACAACATACAACACAACACAACAACATACAACACAACACAACATACAACACAACATACAACACAACATACAACACAACATACAACACAACATACAACACAACATACAACACAACACACAACACAACATACAACACAACACAACATACAACACAACATACAACACAACATACAACACAACACACAACACAACATACAACACAACATACAACACAACATACAACACAACACAACATACAACACAACATACAACACAACATACAACACATACAACACAACATACAACACAACATACAACACAACAACACAACACAACATACAACACATACAACACAACACACAACACAACACAAGATATAACACAACATACAACACAACAACACAACACAACATACAACACAACACAACATACAACACAACATACAACACAACACACAACACAACACACAACACAAGATACAACACAACATACAACACAACATACAACACAACATACAACATACAACACAACATACAACACAACATACAACATACAACACAACATACAACACAACATACAATACAACACAACACAACATACAACATACAACACAACATACAACATACAACACAACATACAATACAACACAACACAACATACAACACAACATACAACATACAACACAACATACAACATACAACATACAACACAACATACAATACAACACAACACAACATACAACACAACATACAACACAACATACAACATACAACACAACATACAACACAACATACAACACAACACAACATACAACACAACATACAACACAACATACAACACAACACAACATACAACACAACATACAACACAACACAACATACAACACAATATACAACACAACACAACATACAACACAACATACAACACAACACAACATACAACACAACACAACATACAACACAACACAACATACAACACAACATACAACACAACACAACATACAACACAATACAATACAACATACAACCCAACATAACACACAACACAACACAACATACAACACAACATACAACACAACACAACATACAACACAACATACAACACAACATACAACACAACATACAACATACAACACAACATAACACACAACACAACACAACATACAACACAACATACAACACAACATACAACACAACATACAACATACAACACAACACAACACACAACACAACATACAACACAACACAACATACAACACAACATACAACACAACATACAACACAACATACAACATACAACACAACATACAACACAACACAACACACAACACAACATACAACACAACACAACATACAACACAACATACAACACAACACAACATAACATACAACATACAACACAACACAACATACAACACAACATACAACACAACACAACACAACATAACATACAACATACAACACAACACAAGATACAACACAACACAACATAACATACAACATACAACACAACACAACATACAAGACAAGATACAACACAACATACAACACAACATACAACACAACATACAACACAACATACAACACAACACAAGATACAACACAACATACAACACAACACAACATACAACACAACATACAACATACAACACAACATACAACACAACACAACATACAACACAACACAACACACAACACAACATACAACACAACACAACATACAACACAACATACAACACAACACAACACAACACAACATACAACATACAACATACAACACAACACACTGAGGGTTTTCAATGAATATCTCATATAAGTAACTTTATATACTAGGCAAAAATGTTGGTTAATGCCGGCCGGCAGCAGCCTGCAGCAGCCGACAGCAGCCGACAGGGCCTGGCAGCACCCTGGAGCAGCCGACAGCAGCCGACAGGGCCCGGCAGCAGCCGACAGCAGCCGGCAGCTGGTGGAGGCTTCGATATCGTAATAAAAGTCAGACGTAACGTGGAATGTAAATTAAAAATCAATTACTATAAAAGTTAGACAAGGAATGTTAGGAATGTTATGTGTATATTAAGGTAGTGAATGTTGAATGTTAGGAATGTTGTGTGTATATTAAGGTAGAGAATGTTGAATGTTATGTGTATATTAAGGTAGAGAATGTTGAATGTTAGGAATGTTATGTGTATATTAAGGTAGTGAATGTTGAATGTTAGGAATGTTATGTGTATATTAAGGTGAATGTTGAATGTTAGGAATGTTGTGTGTATATTAAGGTAGAGAATGTTGAATGTTAGGAATGTTATGTGTATAATAAGGTAGAGAATGTTGAATGATAGGAATGTTGTGTGTATATTAAGGTAGTGAATGTTGAATGTTAGGAATGTTGTGTGTATATTAAGGTAGTGAATGTTGAATGTTAGGAATGTTGTGTATATTAAGGTAGAGAATGTTGAATGTTAGGAATGTTGTGTGTATATTAAGGTAGAGAATGTTGAATGTTAGGAATGTTATGTGTATATTAAGGTAGAGAATGTTGAATGTTAGGAATGTTGTGTGTATATTAAGGTAGAGAATGTTGAATGTTAGGAATGTTATGTGTATATTAAGGTAGAGAATGTTGAATGTTAGGAATGTTATGTGTATATTAAGGTAGTGAATGTTGAATGTTATGTGTATATTAAGGTAGTGAATGTTGAATGTTATGTGTATATTAAGGTAGAGAATGTTGAATGTTAGGAATGTTATGTGTATATTAAGGTAGTGAATGTTGAATGTTGTGTGTATATTAAGGTAGAGAATGTTGAATGTTAGGAATGTTATGTGTATATTAAGGTAGAGAATGTTGAATGTTAGGAATGTTATGTGTATATTAAGGTAGAGAATGTTGAATGTTAGGAATGTTGTGTGTATATTAAGGTAGAGAATGTTGAATGTTGGGAATGTTATGTGTATATTAAGGTAGAGAATGTTGAATGTTATGTGTATATTAAGGTAGAGAATGTTGAATGTTAGGAATGTTATGTGTATATTAAGGTAGTGAATGTTGAATGTTGTGTGTATATTAAGGTAGAGAATGTTGAATGTTATGTGTATATTAAGGTAGTGAATGTTGAATGTTAGGAATGTTGTGTATATTAAGGTAGAGAATGTTGAATGTTAGGAATGTTATGTGTATATTAAGGTAGAGAATGTTGAATGTTAGGAATGTTATGTGTATATTAAGGTAGTGAATGTTGAATGTTAGGAATGTTGTGTGTATATTAAGGTAGTGAATGTTGAATGTTAGGAATGTTGTGTATATTAAGGTAGTGAATGTTGAATGTTAGGAATGTTGTGTGTATATTAAGGTAGAGAATGTTGAATGTTAGGAATGTTGTGTGTATATTAAGGTAGAGAATGTTGAATGTTAGGAATGTTGTGTGTATATTAAGGTAGAGAATGTTGAATGTTAGGAATGTTATGTGTATATTAAGGTAGAGAATGTTGAATGTTAGGAATGTTGTGTATATTAAGGTAGAGAATGTTGAATGTTGGGAATGTTATGTGTATATTAAGGTAGAGAATGTTGAATGTTAGGAATGTTGTGTGTATATTAAGGTAGAGAATGTTGAATGTTAGGAATGTTGTGTATATTAAGGTGAATGTTGAATGTTAGGAATGTTATGTGTACATTAAGGTAGAGAATGTTGAATGTTAGGAATGTTATGTGTATATTAAGGTAGAGAATGTTGAATGTTAGGAATGTTATGTGTATATTAAGGTAGAGAATGTTGAATGTTAGGAATGTTGTGTGTATATTAAGGTAGAGAATGTTGAATGTTAGGAATGTTGTGCGTATATTAAGGTAGAGAATGTTGAATGTTAGGAATGTTGTGTGTATATTAAGGTAGAGAATGTTGAATGTTAGGAATGTTATGTGTATATTAAGGTAGTGAATGTTGAATGTTAGGAATGTTGTGTATATTAAGGTAGAGAATGTTGAATGTTAGGAATGTTATGTGTATATTAAGGTAGAGAATGTTGAATGTTAGGAATGTTGTGTATATTAAGGTAGAGAATGTTGAATGTTAGGAATGTTGTGTATATTAAGGTAGAGAATGTTGAATGTTAGGAATGTTGTGTATATTAAGGTAGAGAATGTTGAATGTTTATATATTACTGTAGACGTTGTGTGTATGTATCTTCACCCCCTCCCCATATATCACCCCCTCCCCATATATCTTCACCCCCCTCCCCATATATTTTCACCCCCTCCCCATATATCTCCCCTTCTCCATATATCACCCCCTCCCCATATATTTTCACCCCCTCCCCATATATCACCCCTTCCCCATATATCACCCCCTCCCCATATATCTTCACCCCCCTCCCCATATATCTTCACCCCCTCCCCATATATCTTCACCCCCCTCCCCATATATCACCCCCTCCCCATATATCTTCACCCCCTCCCCATATATCTTCACCCCCCTCCCCATATATCTTCACCCCCTCCCCATACATCACCCCTCCTCGTACAATTCACCCCCTCCCCAAATATCGTCACCCCCTCTCCCCTTATACCACCACCACCCCTCCCCCTGTAAAAACTTCTCACAAGACAACACAGTCCGCAACACCCCCCTCGACAACCCCTCCCCCTACCTTCCCCCCTCTAAAAAACCCGAAAAAATCACGTAAATTGCATACAGAACTTGGTTTTTTCTCTTGTTTTAAAAACCTCCAGAGTGAAGGTAAGAGCAGGAAGGAGTGCATGGTAATCTCGACCTTACGACCACCTCGTTACTAGTACCGTACCGGCAGGTGCTAGTTGGTGGGGCCTTGTTAAGACGTTACCAGGCAAGTGTCGGAGGGGCGGAGGGGGGAAAACTGGGGGGTTTAATGTACTCTCAGTGCAACACACAATACTAGAGTACAACACACAACACTAGAGTACAACACAACACCAGAGTGCAACACACAACACCAGAGTGCAACACACAATACCAGAGTTCAACACACAATACCAGAGTTCAACACAATACCAGAGTGCAACACACAACACCAGAGTGCAACACACAATACCAGAGTTCAACACACAATACCAGAGTTCAACACAATACCAGAGTGCAACACACAATACCAGAGTACAACACACAATACCAGAGTACAACACACAATACCAGAGTACAACACACAACACCAGAGTGCAACACACAACACCAGAGTGCAACACACAATACCAGAGTACAACACACAATACCAGAGTACAACACACAACACCAGAGTGCAACACACAACACCAGAGTGCAACACACAACACCAGAGTACAACACACAACACCAGAGTGCAACACACAATACCAGAGTGCAACACACAACACCAGAGTACAACACAATACCAGAGTGCAACACACAACAACAGAGTACAACACAATACCAGAGTACAACACAATACCAGAGTACAACACACAACACCAGAGTGCAACACACAACACCAGAGTGCAACACACAACACCAGAGTACAACACAATACCAGAGTACAACACACAACACCAGAGTGCAACACAATACCAGAGTACAACACACAACACCAGAGTGCAAGACAATACCAGAGTTCAACACACAACACCAGAGTGCAACACACAACACCAGAGTACAACACACAACACCAGAGTACAACACACAACACCAGAGTGCAAGACAATACCAGAGTTCAACACACAACACCAGAGTGCAACACACAACACCAGAGTGCAAGACAATACCAGAGTACAACACACAATACCAGAGTGCAACACACAACACCAGAGTACAACACACAACACCAGAGTTCAACACACAACACCAGAGTGCAACACACAACACCAGAGTACAACACACAACACCAGAGTGCAACACACAACACCAGAGTACAACACACAACACCAGAGTACAACACACAACACCAGAGTACAACACACAACACCAGAGTACAACACACAACACCAGAGTACAACACACAACACCAGAGTGCAACACACAACACCAGAGTACAACACACAACACCAGAGTACAACACACAACACCAGAGTGCAACACACAACACCAGAGTACAACACACAACACCAGAGTACAACACACAACACCAGAGTGCAAGACAACACCAGAGTACAACACACAACACCAGAGTGCAAGACAACACCAGAGTACAACACACAACACCAGAGTGCAAGACAACACCAGAGTACAACACACAACACCAGAGTACAACACACAACACCAGAGTGCAACACACTATACCAGAGTACAACACACAACACCAGAGTGCAACACACAACACCAGAGTACAACACACAACACCAGAGTACAACACACAACACCAGAGTGCAACACACTATACCAGAGTACAACACACAACACCAGAGTGCAACACATAACGCTCAGAAGATGAGAGTGCAACAAAGGCAGAGTGCAGGTGTGATGGTAGTGAAGCAAGACAGAGTGCAGGTGTGAGGGTAGTGAAGCAAGGCAGAGTGCAGGTGTGAGGGTAGTGAAGCAAGACAGAGTGCAGGTGTGAGGGTAGTGAAGCAAGACAGAGTGCAGGTGTGAGGGTAGTGAAGCAAGAGAGTGCAGGTGTGAGGGTAGTGAAGCAAGGCAGAGTGCAGGTGTGATGGTAGTGAAGCAAGACAGAGTGCAGGTGTGATGGTAGTGAAGCAAGACAGAGTGCAGGTGTGAGGGTAGTGAAGCAAGGCAGAGTGCAGGTGTGAGGGTAGTGAAGCAAGAGA
>NC_091387.1:852211-857211 GCF_038502225.1 Cherax quadricarinatus
TGTAGTAAGGTGAGCTTTACCTAGTATATGTGTAGTAAGGTGAGCTTTACCTTGTATATGTGTAGTAAGGTGAGCTTTACCTAGTATATGTGTAGTAAGGTGAGCTTTACCTTGTATATGTGTAGTAAGGGGAGCTTTACCTAGTATATGTGTAGTAAGGTGAGCTTTACCTTGTATATGTGTAGTAAGGTGAGCTTTACCTAGTATATGTGTAGTAAGGTGAGCTTTACCTAGTATATGTGTAGTAAGGTGAGCTTTACCTTGTATATGTGTAGTAAGGTGAGCTTTACCTTGTATATGTGTAGTAAGGTGAGCTTTACCTTGTATATGTGTAGTAAGGTGAGCTTTACCTTGTATATGTGTAGTAAGGTGAGCTTTACCTAGTATATGTGTAGTAAGGTGAGCTTTACCTTGTATATGTGTAGTAAGGTGAGCTTTACCTTGTATACGAGTAGTAAAGTGAGCTTTACCTTGTATATGTGTAGTAAGGTGAGCTTTACCTTGTATATGTGTAGTAAGGTGAGCTTTACCTTGTTTATGTGTAGTAAGGTGAGCTTTACCTAGTATATGTGTAGTAAGGTGAGCTTTACATTGTATATGTGCAGTAAGGTGAGCTTTACCTAGTATATGTGTAGTAAGGTGAGCTTTACCTTGTATATGTGTAGTAAGGTGAGCTTTACCTTGTATATGTGTAGTAAGGTGAGCTTTACCTTGTATATGAGTGTAGTAAGGTGAGCTTTACCTTGTAAATGTGTAGTAAGGTGAGTTTTACCTAGTATATGTGTAGTAAGGTGAGCTTTACCTTGTATATGAGTAGTAAGGTGAGCTTTACCTTGTATATGAGTAGTAAGGTGAGCTTTACCTTGTATATGTGTAGTAAGGTGAGCTTTACCTTGTATATGAGTGTAGTAAGGTGAGCTTTACCTAGTATATGTGTAGTAAAGTGAGCTTTACCTTGTATATGTGTAGTAAGGTGAGCTTTACCTTGTATATGAGTGTAGTAAGGTGAGCTTTACCTTGTATATGTGTAGTAAGGTGAGCTTTACCTTGTGTATGAGTGTAGTAAGGTGAGCTTTACCTTGTATATGTGTAGTAAGGTGAGCTTTACCTTGTATATGAGTGTAGTAAGGTGAGCTTTACCTAGTATATGTGTAGTAAAGTGAGCTTTACCTTGTATATGTGTAGTAAGGTGAGCTTTACCTTGTATATGAGTGTAGTAAGGTGAGCTTTACCTTGTATATGTGTAGTAAGGTGAGCTTTACCTAGTATATGTGTAGTAAGGTGAGCTTTACCTTGTATATGAGTGTAGTAAGGTGAGCTTTACCTTGTATATGTGTAGTAAGGTGAGCTTTACCTAGTATATGTGTAGTAAAGTGAGGTTTACCTTGTATATGTGTAGTAAGGTGAGCTTTACCTTGTATATGAGTGTAGTAAGGTGAGCTTTACCTTGTATATGTGTAGTAAGGTGAGCTTTACCTAGCTAGTCTATCATTTAGAGAATGGACAATTCCCACAGGGGGCCACACTGGACAATTCCCACAGGGGGTCACACTGGATAATTCCCACAGGGGGTCACACTGGATAATTCCCACAGGGGGTCACACTGGATAGTTCCCACAGGGGGTCACACTGGATAGTTCCCACAGGGGGTCACACTGGATAATTCCCACAGGGGGTCACACTGGATAGTTCCCACAGGGGGTCACACTGGATAGTTCCCACAGGGGGTCACACTGGATAATTCCCACAGGGGGAAGTCTAAGCCTTTATATTTCTCTCAAAGTTCTCAATCTTTATACTTGAGGATCTCGATCATGTACACTCAATTATACCCGATTATACTACACTAGTTGATTATACTACACTAGTTGATTATACTACACTAGTTGATTATACTACACTAGTTGATTATACTACACTAGTTGATTATACTACACTAGTTGATTATACTACACTAGTTGATTATACTACACTAGTTGATTATACTACACTAGTTGATTATACTACACTAGTTGATTATACTACACTAGTTGATTATACTACACTAGTTGATTATACTACACTAGTTGATTATACTACACTAGTTGATTATACTACACTAGTTGATTATACTACACTAGTTGATTATACTACACTAGTTGATTATACTACACTAGTTGATTATACTACACTAGTTGATTATACTACACTAGTTGATTATACTACACTAGTTGATTATACTACACTAGTTGATTATACTACACTAGTTGATTATACTACACTAGTTGATTATACTACACTAGTTGATTATACTACACTAGTTGATTATACTACACTAGTTGATTATACTACACTAGTTGATTATAATACACTAGTTGATTATAATACACTAGTTGATTATACTACACTAGTTGATTATACTACACTAGTTGATTATACTACACTAGTTGATTATACTACACTAGTTGATTATACTACACTAGTTGATTATACTACACTAGTTGATTATACTACACTAGTTGATTATACTACACTAGTTGATTATACTACACTAGTTGATTATACTACACTAGTTGATTATAATACACTAGTTGATTATACTACACTAGTTGATTATACTACACTAGTTGATTATACTACACTAGTTGATTATACTACACTAGTTGATTATACTACACTAGTTGATTATACTACACTAGTTGATTATACTACACTAGTTGATTATACTACACTAGTTGATTATACTACACTAGTTGATTATACTACACTAGTTGATTATACTACACTAGTTGATTATACTACACTAGTTGATTATACTACACTAGTTGATTATACTACACTAGTTGATTATACTACACTAGTTGATTATACTACACTAGTTGATTATACTACACTAGTTGATTATACTACACTAGTTGATTATACTACACTAGTTGATTATACTACACTAGTTGATTATACTACACTAGTTGATTATACTACACTAGTTGATTATACTACACTAGTTGATTATACTACACTAGTTGATTATACTACACTAGTTGATTATACTACACTAGTTGATTATACTACACTAGTTGATTATACTACACTAGTTGATTATACTACACTAGTTGATTATACTACACTAGTTGATTATACTACACTAGTTGATTATAATACACTAGTTGATTATAATACATTAGTTGATTATACTACACTAGTTGATTATACTACACTAGTTGATTATACTACACTAGTTGATTATACTACACTAGTTGATTATACTACACTAGTTGATTATAATACACTAGTTGATTATACTACACTAGTTGATTATACTACACTAGTTGATTATAATACACTAGCTGATTATAATACACTAGCTGATTATACTACACTAGTTGATTATAATACACTAGCTGATTATAATACACTAGTTGATTATAATACACTAGTTGATTATACTACACTAGTTGATTATACTACACTAGTTGATTATAATACACTAGTTGATTATAATACACTAGTTGATTATACTACACTAGTTGATTATAATACACTAGCTGATTATAATACACTAGTTGATTATAATACACTAGTTGATTATAATACACTAGTTGATTATAATACACTAGTTGATTATAATACACTAGCTGATTATAATACAATAGCTGATTATAATACACTAGCTGATTATAATACACTAGTTGATTATAATACACTAGTTGATTATAATACAATAGCTGATTATAATACACTAGCTGATTATAATACACTAGCTGATTATAATACACTAGTTGATTATAATACACTAGTTGATTATAATACACTACCCGATTATAATACACTAGTTGATTATAATACACTAGCTGATTATAATACACTAGTTGATTATAATACACTAGCTGATTATAATACACTAGTTGATTATAATACACTACCCGATTATAATACACTACCCGATTATAATACACTAGTTGATTATAATACACTAGTTGATTATAATACACTAGTTGATTATACTACTCTAGTTGATTATACTACACTAGTTGATTATACTACACTAGTTGATTATAATACACTAGCTGATTATAATACAATAGCTGATTATAATACACTAGCTGATTATAATACACTAGTTGATTATAATACACTAGTTGATTATAATACACTAGTTGATTATAATACACTAGTTGATTATACTACACTAGTTGATTATACTACACTAGTTGATTATACTACACTAGTTGATTATACTACACTAGTTGATTATACTACACTAGTTGATTATACTACACTAGTTGATTATAATACACTAGTTGATTATAATACACTAGTTGATTATACTACACTAGTTGATTATAATACACTAGTTGATTATAATACACTAGTTGATTATAATACAATAGCTGATTATAATACACTAGCTGATTATAATACACTAGCTGATTATAATACACTAGCTGATTATAATACACTAGTTGATTATAATACACTAGTTGATTATAATACAATAGATGATTATAATACAATAGCTGATTATAATACACTAGCTGATTATAATACACTAGCTGATTATAATACACTAGTTGATTATAATACACTAGTTGATTATAATACACTAAACAGAGATTCACAATAGAGCAACTAGGAGCCACATAGAGCCACTAAGAGTCACAACAGAGCCACTAAGAGTCACAACTGAGCCACTAAGAGTCACAACAGAGACACTAAGGGCCACAACAGAGCCACTAAGGGCCACAACAGAGCCACTAAGTCACAACAGACACACTAAAGGCCACAACAGAGCCACTAAGAGTCACAACAGAGCCACTAAGGGCCACAACAGAGGCACTAAGAGTCACAACAGAGCCACTAAGGGCCACAACAGAGGCACTAAGAGTCACAACTGAGCCACTAAGGGCCACAACAGAGCCAGTAAGTCACAACAGAGCCACTAAGAGTCACAACAGACACACTAAGGGCCACAACAGAGGCACTAAGGGCCACAACAGAGGCACTAAGAGTCACAACTGAGC
>NC_091387.1:864711-899711 GCF_038502225.1 Cherax quadricarinatus
GGTAGGGTGGTAGGGTGGGTAGGGTGGGTGGGTGGGTGGGTGGGTGGAGTGGGTGGGTGGGTGGAGGTGGGTAGGGTGGGTGGTGGGAGGGTGGGTGGAGGGGGTGGGTGGGTGGGGGTGGGAGGGTGGGGTGGGTGGGTGGGGTGGGTGGGGAGGTGGGTAGGGGTGGGAGGGTGGGAGGTGGGTGGGGTGGGTGGGGAGGTGGGTGGGTGGGGTGGGTGGGGTAGGGTGGGGAGGGGTGGGTGTAGGTGGGGTGGGTGGGTGGGTGGGGAGGTGGGTGGGTGGGTAGGGGAGGTAGGGTGGGTGGGAGGTGGGAGGTGGGTGGGGGTGGGTGGGTAGGGAGGTGGAGGGTGGGGAGGTGGGAGGTAGGGAGGGTGGGTGGGTGGGGAGGTGGGAGGGTGGGGAGGGTGGGAGGTAGGTAGGGTGGTGGGGAGGGGTGGGGAGGTAGGGTAGGGTGGGGAGGGTGGGTAGGGAGGTGGGAGGTGGGGAGGTGGGTAGGGTGGGAGGGGGGGGTAGGGAGGTAGGGAGGTAGGGAGGTGGGTAGGTGGGGAGGTGGGTGGGAGGTGGGTGGGTAGGGAGGTAGGGGTGGGAGTGGGGAGGTAGGGAGGTAGGGAGGGGTAGGGGTAGGGGTGGGAGGTGGGTGGGGGTAGGTAGGTAGGGTTGGGAGGTGGGTGGGTAGGGTAGGTGGTGTGGGAGGTGGGAGGTAGGGAGGGGTGGGTGGAGGTGGGGTGGGTAGGGTAGGGGTGGGGAGGAGGGGTGGGTAGGTAGGTGGGAGGGTGGGAGGTGGAGGTAGGTGGGTGGGTAGGGAGGTAGGGAGGTAGGGAGGTGGGTAGGGAGGTGGGTGGGTAGGGTGGGTGGGGAGGTAGGTGGGTGGGGAGGGTGGGTGGGAGGTGGGGAGGTGGGGAGGTGGGGTAGGGAGGTAGGTGGGTGGGGAGGTAGGGTGGGGTGGGAGGTGGGGAGGGTGGGGAGGTGGGGAGGTGGGTGGGAGGTGGGTGGGAGGGGTGGGTGGGTGGGTGGGGTGGGTGGGGAGGGTGGGTGGGTGGGGTAGGGTAGGGTGGGGAGGTGGGAGGGAGGTAGGGAGGAGGGTGGGGAGGTGGGTAGGGTGGGTGGGTGGGTGGGTGGGTGGGAGGGGTGGGAGGGTGGGTGGGTAGGGTGGGAGGTGGGTAGGGTGGGAGGGTGGGGATGTGGGTGGGAGGGTGGGTGGGGAGGTAGGGAGGGGTGGGGAGGTAGGGTGGGTGGGGTGGGGAGGTGGGTGGGGAGGGGTAGGTAGGGTAGGGGTGGGGAGGTGGGTGGGGAGGTGGGAGGGTAGGTGGGAGGTGGGTGGGAGGTGGGTGGTGGGTAGGGTAGGGTGGGAGGGAGGTAGGGAGGGGTAGGGAGGTGGGGAGGTGGGAGGGTGGGTAGGGAGGGTGGGTGGGAGGTGGGAGGTGGGTGGGGAGGTGGGTGGGTAGGGAGGGTGGGGAGGTGGGAGGTGGGAGGTGGGTGGGAGGGGTAGGGTGGGTAGGTGGGTGGGTAGGGAGGTAGGGGAGGTGGGAGGTGGGTGGGGAGGTAGGTGGGTAGGGAGGTGGGAGGGTGGGTGGGTGGAGTGGGGTGGGTAGGGAGGTAGGGAGGTAGGAAGGTAGGTAGGGAGGTAGGTCTGTTCAAATTTCTTGACATTTTTGTAAGTTGAGAGAGAGAGAGAGAGAGAGAGAGAGAGAGAGAGAGAGAGAGAGAGAGAGAGAAGATAAAGGTGAAGAGAAAGAAAGTAAAAATGATAGATGGAAGAGAGAGGGAGAAGCAGAGTAAAGATCAGACAATAATGGTGGACGAATGTGGAACTGGGAGGGGGATGTTGGGAGGGGGAGGGAGGGGATGATGGGTGGGACGGGATAATTACATGGGGAGGGGAAAAAAGGTGAGCCTAGTGCATACAACAGAAAAATAAGGTGCCAGGTGTGGAACAGTAACACAACAGGAGGCACCTGTCGTAAAGATAACAGGAGTCAACAGGAGGCACCTACCATACAGACAACAGGAGGCACCTGCCAAGACAACAGGAGGCACCTACCATACAGACAACAGGAGGCACCTACCATACAACAGGAGACACCTACCATACAGACAACAGGAGGCACCTACCATACAGACAACAGGAGGCACCTACCATACAGACAACATGAGGCACCTACCATACAGACAACAGGAGGCACCTACCATACAGACAACAGGAGGCACCTACCATACAGACAACAGGAGGCACCTACCATACAGACAACAGGAGGCACCTACCATACAGACAACAGGAGGCACCTACCATACAGACAACAGGAGGCACCTACCATACAGACAACAGGAGGCACCTACCATACAGACAACATGAGGCACCTACCATACAGACAACAGGAAGCACCTACCATACACACAACAGGAAGCATCTACCAGACAACAGGAGGCACCTACCATACAGACAACAGGAGGCACCTACCATACAGACAACAGGAGGCTCCTACCATACAGACAACGGGAGGCACCTACCATACAGACAACAGGAGGCACCTGCCAAGACAACAGGAGGCACCTACCATACAGACAACGGGAGGCACCTACCATACAGACAACAGGAGGCACCTACCAGACAACGGGAGGCACCTACCATACAGACAACAGGAGGCACCTGCCAAGACAACAGGAGGCACCTACCATACAGACAACGGGAGGCACCTACCATACAGACAACGGGAGGCACCTACCATACAGACAACGGGAGGCACCTACCATACAGACAACAGGAGGCACCTACCATACAGACAACAGGAGGCACCTACCATACAGACAACAGGAGGCACCTACCATACAGACAACGGGAGGCACCTACCATACAGACAACAGGAGGCACCTACCATACAGACAACAGGAGGTACCTACCATACAGACAACAGGAGGCACCTACCATACAGACAACAGGAGGCACCTACCATACAGACAACAGGAGGCACCTACCATACAGACAACGGGAGGCACCTACCATACAGACAACAGGAGGCACCTACCATACAGACAACGGGAGGCACCTACCATACAGACAACAGGAGGCACCTGCCAAGACAACAGGAGGCACCTACCATACAGACAACGGGAGGCACCTACCATACAGACAACAGGAGGCACCTGCCAAGACAACAGTCTAGGGTACTATGAGAGAAAAAGCAAACTTGGCACCATGAACAGTCAACGGTAGGGAGTGATAAATGCAGGGAGAGGGAGGGAGAGGGACGGAGGGAGAGAGGAAGGGAGGAGGGAGAGGGACGGAGGGAGAGGGAGAGAGGAAGGGAGGAGGGAGAGGGACGGAGGGAGAGAGGAAGGGAGGAGGGAGAGGGACGGAGGGAGAGGGAGAGAGGAAGGGAGGAGGGAGAGGGACGGAGGGAGAGAGGAAGGGAGGAGGGAGAGGGACGGAGGGAGAGGGAGAGAGGAAGGGAGGAGGGAGAGGGACGGAGGGAGAGGGAGAGAGGAAGGGAGGAGGGAGAGGGACGGAGGGAGAGGGAGAGAGGAAGGGAGGAGGGAGAGGGACGGAGGGAGAGGGAGAGAGGAAGGGAGGAGGGAGAGGGACGGAGGGAGAGAGGAAGGGAGGAGGGAGAGGGACGGAGGGAGAGGGAGAGAGGAAGGGAGGAGGGAGAGGGACGGAGGGAGAGGGAGAGAGGAAGGGAGGAGGGAGAGGGACGGAGGGAGAGGGAGAGAGGAAGGGAGGAGGGAGAGGGACGGAGGGAGAGGGAGAGAGGAAGGGAGGAGGGAGAGGGACGGAGGGAGAGAGGAAGGGAGGAGGGAGAGGGAGAGAGAGGAATGGAAGGAGGGAGATGGAGGGAGGGAGGGAGAGGGAGGGAGGGAGGGAGGGAGAGGGAGGGAGGGAGAGGGAGGGAGGGAGATGGAGGGAGGGAGAGGGAGGGAGGAAGAGAAAGGGAGAGGGAGAATGGGTGAGGTAGGTAGAGAGGACTAGAAAGCATGGACGAAGGGAAAGATAGGGAAGAATAGGGAGAGATAGGGAAGAATAGGGAGAGATAGGGAAGAATAGGGAGAGATAGGGAAGAATAGGGAGATACAGGGAAGAATAGGGAGAGACAGGGAAGAATAGGGAGAGACAGGGAAGAATAGGGAGAGACATGGAAGAATAGGGAGAGATAGGGAAGAATAGGGAGAGATAGGTAAGAATAGGGAGAGATAGGTAAGAATAGGGAGAGATAGGTAAGAATAGGGACATGACAGAGAGGTGAATAATGTAAAGAATAATGGGAATAAAACAAAATAAAACAGAATAAAACAGAGAAGAAGTAAAGGAAGAACGGTAGGAAAATGGACGAACGATATAAACTCAGAAATAAACCCAAAATAAAACTGAAATAAACCCTGAACCTACTAAATGAACAGTAAAACATATTAAACCTCAATAAAGCGCTAAACCTGTAAAATAAACCTTAAAACTAAACCTTAAAACTTGTAAACCTTAAAACTGCCTTAATAACTTGATAACTCCACTAGTACAGTGACTGATCCACTAGTACAGTGATCCACTAGTACAGTGACTGATCCACTAGTACAGTGATCCACTAGTACAGTGACTGATCCACTAGTACAGTGACTGATCCACTAGTACAGTGATCCACTAGTACAGTGACTGATCCACTAGTACAGTGATCCACTAGTACAGTGACTGATCCACTAGTACAGTGATCCACTAGTACAGTGACTGATCCACTAGTACAGTGATCCACTAGTACAGTGACTGATCCACTAGTACAGTGATCCACTAGTACAGTGACTGATCCACTAGTACAGTGATCCACTAGTACAGTGACTGATCCACTAGTACAGTGATCCACTAGTACAGTGACTGATCCACTAGTACAGTGATCCACTAGTACAGTGACTGATCCACTAGTACAGTGATCCACTAGTACAGTGACTGATCCACTAGTACAGTGACTGATCCACTAGTACAGTGATCCACTAGTACAGTGACTGATCCACTAGTACAGTGATCCACTAGTACAGTGACTGATCCACTAGTACAGTGATCCACTAGTACAGTGACTGATCCACTAGTACAGTGACTGATCCACTAGTACAGTGATCCACTAGTACAGTGACTGATCCACTAGTACAGTGACTGATCCACTAGTACAGTGACTGATCCACTAGTACAGTGACTGATCCACTAGTACAGTGATCCACTAGTACAGTGACTGATCCACTAGTACAGTGATCCACTAGTACAGTGACTGATCCACTAGTACAGTGATCCACTAGTACAGTGACTGATCCACTAGTACAGTGACTGATCCACTAGTACAGTGATCCACTAGTACAGTGACTGATCCACTAGTACAGTGATCCACTAGTACAGTGATCCACTAGTACAGTGACTGATCCACTAGTACAGTGACTGATCCACTAGTACAGTGATCCACTAGTACAGTGACTGATCCACTAGTACAGTGACTGATCCACTAGTACAGTGATCCACTAGTACAGTGACTGATCCACTAGTACAGTGATCCACTAGTACAGTGACTGATCCACTAGTACAGTGATCCACTAGTACAGTGACTGATCCACTAGTACAGTGATCCACTAGTACAGTGACTGATCCACTAGTACAGTGATCCACTAGTACAGTGATCCACTAGTACAGTGATCCACTAGTACAGTGACTGATCCACTAGTACAGTGATCCACTAGTACAGTGACTGATCCACTAGTACAGTGACTGATCCACTAGTACAGTGACTGATCCACTAGTACAGTGATCCACTAGTACAGTGACTGATCCACTAGTACAGTGATCCACTAGTACAGTGATCCACTAGTACAGTGATCCACTAGTACAGTGACTGATCCACTAGTACAGTGATCCACTAGTACAGTGATCCACTAGTACAGTGACTGATCCACTAGTACAGTGACTGATCCACTAGTACAGTGACTGATCCACTAGTACAGTGACTGATCCACTAGTACAGTGACTGATCCACTAGTACAGTGACTGATCCACTAGTACAGTGACTGATCCACTAGTACAGTGACTGATCCACTAGTACAGTGATCCACTAGTACAGTGACTGATCCACTAGTACAGTGATCCACTAGTACAGTGACTGATCCACTAGTACAGTGATCCACTAGTACAGTGACTGATCCACTAGTACAGTGATCCACTAGTACAGTGACTGATCCACTAGTACAGTGACTGATCCACTAGTACAGTGATCCACTAGTACAGTGACTGATCCACTAGTACAGTGATCCACTAGTACAGTGACTGATCCACTAGTACAGTGACTGATCCACTAGTACAGTGACTGATCCACTAGTACAGTGACTGATCCACTAGTACAGTGACTGATCCACTAGTACAGTGATCCACTAGTACAGTGACTGATCCACTAGTACAGTGATCCACTAGTACAGTGACTGATCCACTAGTACAGTGATCCACTAGTACAGTGACTGATCCACTAGTACAGTGACTGATCCACTAGTACAGTGATCCACTAGTACAGTGACTGATCCACTAGTACAGTGACTGATCCACTAGTACAGTGACTGATCCACTAGTACAGTGACTGATCCACTAGTACAGTGATCCACTAGTACAGTGACTGATCCACTAGTACAGTGATCCACTAGTACAGTGACTGATCCACTAGTACAGTGATCCACTAGTACAGTGACTGATCCACTAGTACAGTGATCCACTAGTACAGTGACTGATCCACTAGTACAGTGACTGATCCACTAGTACAGTGACTGATCCACTAGTACAGTGATCCACTAGTACAGTGACTGATCCACTAGTACAGTGATCCACTAGTACAGTGACTGATCCACTAGTACAGTGATCCACTAGTACAGTGACTGATCCACTAGTACAGTGATCCACTAGTACAGTGACTGATCCACTAGTACAGTGACTGATCCACTAGTACAGTGACTGATCCACTAGAACAGTGATCCACTAGTACAGTGACTGATCCACTAGTACAGTGATCCACTAGTACAGTGACTGATCCACTAGTACAGTGACTGATCCACTAGTACAGTGATCCACTAGTACAGTGACTGATCCACTAGTACAGTGACTGATCCACTAGTACAGTGACTGATCCACTAGTACAGTGACTGATCCACTAGTACAGTGACTGATCCACTAGTACAGTGACTGATCCACTAGTACAGTGATCCACTAGTACAGTGACTGATCCACTAGTACAGTGATCCACTAGTACAGTGACTGATCCACTAGTACAGTGATCCACTAGTACAGTGACTGATCCACTAGTACAGTGACTGATCCACTAGTACAGTGACTGATCCACTAGTACAGTGACTGATCCACTAGTACAGTGATCCACTAGTAGTGACTGATCCACTAGTACAGTGATCCACTAGTACAGTGATCCACTAGTACAGTGACTGATCCACTAGTACAGTGACCGATCCACTAGTACAGTGATCCACTAGTACAGTGACTGATCCACTAGTACAGTGATCCACTAGTACAGTGATCCACTAGTACAGTGACTGATCCACTAGTACAGTGATCCACTAGTACAGTGACTGATCCACTAGTACAGTGACTGATCCACTACAGTGATCCACTAGTACAGTGACTGATCCACTAGTACAGTGATCCACTAGTACAGTGACTGATCCACTAGTACAGTGACTGATCCACTAGTACAGTGACTGATCCACTAGTACAGTGATCCACTAGTACAGTGACTGATCCACTAGTATAGTGACTGATCCACTAGTACAGTGATCCACTAGTACAGTGACTGATCCACTAGTACAGTGACTGATCCACTAGTACAGTGATCCACTAGTACAGTGATTGATCCACTAGTACAGTGACTGATCCACTAGTACAGTGACTGATCCACTAGTACAGTGATCCACTAGTACAGTGACTGATCCACTAGTACAGTGACTGATCCACTAGTACAGTGATCCACTAGTACAGTGACTGATCCACTAGTACAGTGATCCACTAGTACAGTGATCCACTAGTACAGTGATCCACTAGTACAGTGACTGATCCACTAGTATAGTGACTGATCCACTAGTACAGTGATCCACTAGTACAGTGACTGATCCACTAGTACAGTGATCCACTAGTACAGTGACTGATCCACTAGTACAGTGACTGATCCACTAGTACAGTGACTGATCCACTAGTACAGTGATCCACTAGTACAGTGACTGATCCACTAGTACAGTGACTGATCCACTAGTACAGTGACTGATCCACTAGTACAGTGATCCACTAGTACAGTGATCCACTAGTACAGTGACTGATCCACTAGTATAGTGACTGATCCACTAGTACAGTGATCCACTAGTACAGTGACTGATCCACTAGTACAGTGACTGATCCACTAGTACAGTGACTGATCCACTAGTACAGTGACTGATCCACTAGTCCAGTGACTGATCCACTAGTACAGTGACTGATCCACTAGTATAGTGACTGATCCACTAGTACAGTGATCCACTAGTACAGTGACTGATCCACTAGTACAGTGACTGATCCACTAGTACAGTGACTGATCCACTAGTACAGTGACTGATCCACTAGTATAGTGACTGATCCACTAGTACAGTGATCCACTAGTACAGTGACTGATCCACTAGTATAGTGACTGATCCACTAGTACAGTGATCCACTAGTACAGTGACTGATCCACTAGTACAGTGACTGATCCACTAGTACAGTGACTGATCCACTAGTACAGTGACTTATCCACTAGTACAGTGACTGATCCACTAGTACAGTGACTTATCCACTAGTACAGTGACTGATCCACTAGTACAGTGACTGATCCACTAGTATAGTGACTGATCCACTAGTACAGTGATCCACTAGTACAGTGACTGATCCACTAGTACAGTGACTGATCCACTAGTACAGTGATCCACTAGTACAGTGATCCACTAGTACAGTGACTGATCCACTAGTACAGTGACTGATCCACTAGTACAGTGACTGATCCACTAGTACAGTGATCCACTAGTACAGTGATCCACTAGTACAGTGATCCACTAGTACAGTGACTGATCCACTAGTAGTGACTGATCCACTAGTACAGTGACATCCACTAGTACAGTGACTGATCCACTAGTACAGTGACTGATCCACTAGTACAGTGACTGATCCACTAGTACAGTGACTGATCCACTAGTACAGTGACTGATCCACTAGTACAGTGACTGATCCACTAGTAGTGACTGATCCACTAGTACAGTGATCCACTAGTACAGTGACTGATCCACTAGTACAGTGACTGATCCACCAGTACAGTGACTGGTCCACTAGTACAGTGACTGATCCACCAGTACAGTGACTGATCCACTAGTACAGTTACTGATCCACCAGTACAGTGACTGATCCACTAGTACAGTGATCCCCTAGTATAGTGACTGATCCACTAGTACAGTGATCCACTAGTATAGTGACTGATCCACTAGTACAGTGATCCACTAGTACAGTGACTGATCCACTAGTACAGTGACTGATCCACTAGTACAGTGACTGATCCACTAGTACAGTGACTGATCCACTAGTATAGTGACTGATCCACTAGTACAGTGATCCACTAGTACAGTGACTGATCCACTAGTACAGTGACTGATCCACTAGTACAGTGACTGATCCACTAGTACAGTGACTGATCCACTAGTAGTGACTGATCCACTAGTACAGTGATCCACTAGTACAGTGATCCACTAGTACAGTGACTGATCCACTAGTACAGTGACTGATCCACTAGTACAGTGACTGATCCACTAGTACAGTGACTGATCCACTAGTACAGTGACTGATCCACTAGTACAGTGACTGATCCACTAGTACAGTGACTGATCCACTAGTACAGTGATCCACTAGTACAGACTGATCCACTAGTACAGTGACTGATCCACTAGTACAGTGACATCCACTAGTACAGTGACATCCCCTAGTACAGTGACTGATCCACTAGTACAGTGACTGATCCACTAGTACAGTGACTGATCCACTAGTACAGTGACTGATCCACTAGTACAGTGACTGATCCACTAGTACAGTGACTGATCCACCAGTACAGTGACTGATCCACCAGTACAGTGACTGATCCACTAGTACAGTGACTGATCCACTAGTACAGTGATCCCCTAGTATAGTGACTGATCCACTAGTACAGTGATCCACTAGTATAGTGACTGATCCACTAGTACAGTGATCCACTAGTACAGTGACTGATCCACTAGTACAGTGACTGATCCACTAGTACAGTGACTGATCCACTAGTACAGTGATCCACTAGTACAGTGACTGATCCACTAGTAGTGACTGATCCACTAGTACAGTGATCCACTAGTACAGTGACTGATCCACTAGTACAGTGACTGATCCACTAGTACAGTGACTGATCCACTAGTACAGTGATCCACTAGTACAGTGACTGATCCACTAGTACAGTGACTGATCCACTAGTACAGTGATCCACTAGTACAGTGACTGATCCACTAGTACAGTGACTGATCCACTAGTACAGTGACTGATCCACTAGTACAGTGATCCACTAGTACAGTGATCCACTAGTACAGTGACTGATCCACTAGTATAGTGACTGATCCACTAGTACAGTGATCCACTAGTACAGTGACTGATCCACTAGTACAGTGACTGATCCACTAGTACAGTGACTGATCCACTAGTACAGTGACTGACCCACTAGTACAGTGATCCACTAGTACAGTGACTTATCCACTAGTACAGTGACTGATCCACTAGTACAGTGACTGACCCACTCGTACAGTGACTGATCCATTAGTACAGTGATCCACTAGTACAGTAACTGATCCACTAGTACAGTGACTGATCCACTAGTACAGTGACTGATCCACTAGTACAGTGACTGATCCACTAGTACAGTGACTGACCCACTAGTACAGTGACTGATCCAACCTGAACAGCCACTGACGGGTGAATACTGACTGATGACCTGTGTTAGGACACTGGTCGTCACACAGTGACCTGTGTGACGACCAGTGTCTTAACACAGACCTGGATCAACCTGTAACGAAGGTACACACATGATACCTCAATCCAATAATCAAAACTAACATTACTACCACTACTACTACCACCACCACTACGACTACTACTACCACCCCTACCACTACTACTACCACCACTAACACTACCACCACTACCACTACTACTACCACCACTACCACTACCACCACTACCACTTCTACTACCACCACTACCACTACCACCGCTACCACTACCACCACTACCACTACCACCACTACCACTACTACTACCACCACTACCACTACTACTACCACCACTACCACTACCACCACTACCACTACCACCACTACCACTACTAGTACCACCACTACCACTACTACTACCACCACTACCACCACTACTGCCACCACTACTACCACCACCATCACCACTGTCACAACAACAATCCTCTCTACCACCACACCATTACTACATCCACAATCACACCCACAACCCACACCGATAACCCCGCCCACAACCCCGTCCACAACCCACGCCCACAACCCCGCCCACAAGCCAGACACGAGTGGGCGGAGAATCAAACTTGCCAGAGAGTAAAGCGGAGCTCCTGGGATTATGATAATGTTATACCACACGTCTCTTAAAGCTTCCACCGCCCACCCAAAACTACCTTAGCTGGCACTCGTAAAGTAACGTTTTTTCTGACACCCCCCACCCAACCACCCACCCACCACCCACTTTTGTGGAGGGTGGGTGATATACGTCTTGGGGGGAGAGAGGGAGGATGAGGAAGTTGCATGTAAGGATACGAGAGGATAGGACGAGAAAAGAGGAGAGATAATTCTTGGGAGACGTGAAGGAAAGGGATAGAGAATAAGAGGAGAAAGATAAGTAGAAGGATTAGGAAGAAAATGAGAAGAATGAGAGGAAATAAAGAAGACAATAAGTGTACACATCCGATAATCGTCTGGCACCAGAGATGGTAACTAATGGAAGGTGACTGTAGCACTGTTGGAAGGTGACTGTAGCACTGCTGGAAGGTGACTGTAGCACTGTTGGGAGGTGACTGTAGCACTGCTGGAAGGTAACTGTAGCACTGCTGGAAGTTGACTGTAGCACTGTTGGAAGGTGACTGTAGCACTGCTGGAAGGTAACTGTAGCACTGCTGGAAGGTGACTGTAGCACTGTTGGAAGGTGACTGTAGCACTGCTGGAAGGTAACTGTAGCACTGCTGGAAGGTGACTGTAGCACTGTTGGGAGGTGACTGTAGCACTGTTGGGAGGTGACTGTAGCACTGCTGGAAGGTGACTGTAGCACTGCTGGAAGGTGACTGTAGCACTGCTGGAAGGTGACTGTAGCACTGCTGGAAGGTAACTGTAGCAGTGCTGGAAGGTAACTGTAGCACTGCTGGAAGGTGACTGTAGCACTGCTGGAAGGGAACTGTAGCACTGTTGGAAGGTGACTGTAGCACTGCTGGAAGGTAACTGTAGCAGTGCTGGAAGGTAACTGTAGCACTGCTGGAAGGTGACTGTAGCACTGCTGGAAGGTGACTGTAGCAGTGCTGGAAGGTAACTGTAGCACTGCTGGAAGGTGACTGTAGCACTGCTGGAAGGTAACTGTAGCAGTGCTGGAAGGTAACTGTAGCACTGCTGGAAGGTGACTGTAGCACTGCTGGAAGGTAACTGTAGCAGTGCTGGAAGGTGACTGTAGCACTGCTGGAAGGTAACTGTAGCAGTGCTGGAAGGTAACTGTAGCAGTGCTGGAAGGTAACTGTAGCACTGCTGGAAGGTGACTGTAGCACTGCTGGAAGGTGACTGTAGCACTGCTGGAAGGTAACTGTAGCAGTGCTGGAAGGTAACTGTAGCACTGCTGGAAGGTAACTGTAGCACTGTTGGAAGGTAACTGTAGCACTGCTGGAAGGTAACTGTAGCACTGTTGGAAGGTGACTGTAGCACTGCTGGAAGGTAACTGTAGCACTGCTGGAAGGTAACTGTAGCACTGCTGGAAGGTAACTGTAGCACTGCTGGAAGGTAACTGTAGCACTGCTGGAAGGTGACTGTAGCACTGCTGGAAGGTGACTGTAGCACTGCTGGAAGGTAACTGTAGCACTGCTGGAAGGTGACTGTAGCACTGCTGGAAAGGTGACTGTAGCACTGCTGGAAAGGTGACTGTAGCACTGCTGGAAAGGTGACTGTAGCACTGCTGGAAGGTGACTGTAGCACTGCTGGAAGGTGACTGTAGCACTGCTGGAAGGTGACTGTAGCACTGCTGGAAGGTGACTGTAGCACTGCTGGAAGGTGACTGTAGCACTGCTGGAAGGTAACTGTAGCACTGCTGGAAGGCGACTGTAGCACTGCTGGAAGGCGACTGTAGCACTGCTGGAAGGTGACTGTAGCACTGCTGGAAGGTGACTGTAGCACTGCTGGAAGGTGACTGTAGCACTGCTGGAAGGTGACTGTAGCACTGCTGGAAGGTGACTGTAGCACTGCTGGAAGGTGACTGTAGCACTGCTGGAAGGTGACTGTAGCACTGCTGGAAGGTGACTGTAGCACTGCTGGAAGGTGACTGTAGCACTGCTGGAAGGTAACTGTAGCAGTGCTGGAAGGTAACTGTAGCAGTGCTGGAAGGTAACTGTAGCAGTGCTGGAAGGTAACTGTAGCAGTGCTGGAAGGTAACTGTAGCAGTGCTGGAAGGTAACTGTAGCAGTGCTGGAAGGTAACTGTGAAGCTGCCGTGGCTATTGAACAATAGTGGAATGTTTGACGATACAGAACAGTGTAGTAACACTGCTGGTGTTCCCACAATGTAACTATCATACAGAACAGTGTAGTAACACTGCTGGTGTTCCCACAATGTAACTATCATACAGAACAGTGTAGTAACACTGCTGGTGTTCCCACAATGTAACTATCATACAGAACAGTGTAGTAACACTGCTGGTGTTCCCACAATGTAACTATCATATAGAACAGTGTAGTAACACTGCTGGTGTTCCCACAATGTAACTATCATATAGAACAGTGTAGCAACACTGCTGGTGTTCCCACAATGTAACTATCATATAGAACAGTGTAGTAACACTGCTGGTGTTCCCACAATGTAACTATCATATAGAACAGTGTAGTAACACTGCTGGTGTTCCCACAATGTAACTATCATATAGAACAGTGTAGTAACACTGCTGGTGTTCCCACAATGTAACTATCATATAGAACAGTGTAGTAACACTGCTGGTGTTCCCACAATGTAACTATCATATAGAACAGTGTAGCAACACTGCTGGTGTTCCCACAATGTAACTATCATATAGAACAGTGTAGCAACACTGCTGGTGTTCCCACAATGTAACTATCATATAGAACAGTGTAGCAACACTGCTGGTGTTCGTCTTACAGGTGTTCACAGTGTGAGTGTTGCATGTGACTTATGTCAGAAAAAGTTAATATTTTGGCACAGGTACTTGTGGCACCTGCACTCACGTTATTATAGTGCCACCCCCACCTCCCAGGCACCCCTACCCCATAATATATATATATTATATATACACACAAAACCAAGGGGAGAGTTGAATGATAGTTCTAGGCCTTTCGTGTTGTAATCAACAGAGGATAATTCCCAGCAAATATGAACGTACTTGCTGGGACATTTTTCTCTTCTCTGCAACACTGCAAGCTCCTGACGTGTTGATTGCAACACGAAAGGCCTAGAACTATCATTCAACTCTCCCCTTGGTTGTTTTGCATGTATTACGTACCTGTGAACTTACGTTACACTTGTATAAGTAAAGAAATCTTTCTTGACGCCAAGACGAGAAGACAGTAAATACTGGAGGTAAATCTTAGAGATAATTAAGCAAGTTTCAGTGTTCTAACTCTAAAAAAAGATATCTTTTTTTTTTCTCCTTCTTAAGTATAAAGGTCTTGTGAGTCTTGAGATTGTCAGAGGCTTCCTTAATGCAAGTGAAACCGTCGGTGTTGAGGCTTCCAGCACTTACACTCTCAGTCCCCCTACCTGCTGTCACCCATACGGGTTTACCACTCACACTTTAACCCATAATAATAAACTACTACCACTACTACTATTACTACCACCACCACCACTACTACTACTACTTCTACCACCACTACTACTACTACCACCGCTACTACTTCTACCACTACTACTACCACCATTACTACTACCACCACTACTACCACCACTACTACTACCACCACCACCACCACTACTACTACCACCATTACTACTACTATTACTACTACTACCATTACTACTACTACTACCACCACTACTACTATTACCACCACTACTACTACCACCACTACTACTACTACCACCACTACTACTATTACCACCACTACTACCACACCCACTACTACTAATAATAATGTTTAAAAAAACCTTGAAAGTATCACTAATTAACATCTTTCTTCTTTTATCAGTACCACTTCCGGTCCATACATACTTCCGGAAGCACTACACATTTCGTGAAACAACACATATTTCCGGTAGTAATACCTACTTCTGGAAGCAGCGTTTGCTTCAGGCAGCAATAACAACTTCCGGTAGTAATGTCTACTTCCGGCAGTAATACCTACTTCCGTTATCAATACCTACTCCCAGTTGTAATATTTACTTCCTGTAGCAATATTTCCTGTAATAATACCTACTTCCGGTAGCAATAACTTCCGGTAGCAATGTCTACTTCCGGTAGCAATGTCTACTTCCGGCAGTAATACCTACTTCCTGTAGCAATATTTCCTGTAATAATACCTACTTCCGGTAGCAATAACAACTTCCGGTAGCAATGTCTACTTCCGGCAGTAATACGTACTTCCTGTAGCAATATTTCCTGTAATAATACCTACTTCCGACAGTAATACCTTCTTCCGACAGCAATAAATTCCGGTATGTCTACTTCCGGTAGCAATACCTACTTCATGTAGCAATAACTACTCCCGGTAGCAATGCCAACTTCCGGTAGGAATAACTTCCAGTAACAACACTTCCGGTAGGAATAACTACGTCCGGTAGCAATGCCAACTTCTGGAAGCAATAACTACTTCCGGTAGCAATGTCAACTTCCGGAAGCAATAACTACTTCCGGTAGCAATGCCAACTTCCGGTAGGAATAACTACTTCCGGTAGCACTGTCAACTTCCGGAAGCAATAACTACTTCCGGTAGCAATGCCAACTTCCGGAAGCAATAACTACTTCCGGTAGCAATGCCAACTTCCGGTATGAATAACTACTTCCGGTAGCAATGCCAACTTCCGGTATGAATAACTACTTCCGGTAGCAATGCCAACATCCGGTGGGAATAACTACTTCCGGAAGTAATGCCAACTTCCGGTGGGGATTACTTCCGGTAGCAATGCCAACTTCCGGTATGAATAACTACTTCCGGTAGCAATGCCAATTTCCGGAAGCAAGAACTACTTCCGGTAGCAATGCCAACTTCCGGTGGGAATAACTACTTCCGGTAGCAATGCCAACATCCGGTGGGAATAACTACTTCCGGAAGTAATGCCAACTTCCGGTATGAATAACTACTTCCGGTAGCAATGCCAACTTCCGGTGGGAATAACTACTTCCGGAAGTAATGCCAACTTCCGGTGGGGATAACTACTTCCGGAAGTAATGCCAACTTCCGGTGGGGATAACTACTTCCGGTTGCAATGCCAACTTCCGGTAGGAATAACAATAAAATTCGTCTGACTGAGGAGTGTGGGAATGGTAGCACTATGGGGGTGATGTATGGGAACGGTGGCACTATGGGGGTGAGGTATGGGAATGGTGGCACTATGGGGGTGAGGTATGAGAATGGTGGCATTATGGTGGGTGAGGTATGGGAATGGTGGCATTATGGTGGGTGAGGTATGGGAATGGTGGCACTACGGTGGGTGAGGTATGGGAATGGTGGCACTATGGTGGGTGAGGTATGGGAATGGTGGCACTATGGGGGTGAGGTATGAGAATGGTGGCATTATGGTGGGTGAGGTATGGGAATGGTGGCACTATGGTGGGTGAGGGTGTCAATGTGACCCTGGTAATGACTTAACAATTGTCAAGGCGGCTGCAATCTTGCAATAGTGCCAACCTGGCACTGTTGCAAGACACCGCTGCAATATTTTTGTCAACTATTAAACCATCCCAATAACTAAATAATTTACATATATATATAACTTACTGATTTACAAACGTGTTGTAGCACTAGTGGAGTGGTGACTGCTACTAGCCTCACACCCAGCCAGCCAACCAGGCACCCAGCTAGCCAGCCAGCCAGGCACCCAGCTAGCCAGCCAGCCAGGCACCCAGCTAGCCAGCCAGCCAGGCACCCAGCTAGCCAGCCAGGCACCCAGCCAGCCAGCCAGCTAGGCACCCAGCTAGCCAGCCAGGCACCCAGCCAGCCAGGCACCCAGCTAGCCAGCCAGGCACCCAGCCAGCTAGCCAGGCACCCAGCCAGGCACCCAGCCAGTCATCCAGTCATCCAGCCAGCCAGTCAGTCATCCAGCCAGCCAGCCAGGCATCCAGCCAGCCAGCCAGGCATCCAGCCAGGCATCCAGCCAGGCACCCAGCCAGGCACCCAGCCAGGCACCCAGCTAGCCAGCCAAGCACCCAGCCAGCCAGCCAGCCAGGCATCCAGCCAGGCATCCAGCCAGGCATTCAGCCAGCCAGCCAGGCACCCAACTAGTCAGCCAGGCACCCAGCCAGCCAGCCAGGCACCCAGCCAGCCAGCCAGGCACCCAGCCAGCCAGCCAGGCACCCAGCCAGCCAGGCACCCAGCCAGTCAGCCAGCCAGGCACCCAGCTAGCCAGCCAGACACCCAGCCAGCCAGCCAGGCACCCAGCTAGCCAGCCAGACACCCAGCCAGCCAGCCAGGCACCCAGCTAGCCAGCCAGGCACCCAGCCAGCCAGCCAGGTACCCAGCTAGCCAGCCAGCCAGGCACCCAACTAGCCAGCCAGGCACCCAGCCAGGCACCCAGCTAGCCAGCCAGGCACCCAGCCAGCCAGCCAGGTACCCACCCAGTCAGCCAGGCACCCACCCAGCCAGGCAGGCACCCATCCAGCCAGCCAGGCACCCAGCCAGCCAGCCACCCAGCTAGCCAGCCAGCCACCCAGCCAGCCAGCCAAGCACCCAGCCAGCCAGCCAAGCACCCAGCCAGGCACCCAGCCAGCCAGCCAGCCAGGCACCCAGCCAGCCAGGCACCCAGCTAGCCAGGCACCCAGCTAGCCAGGCACCCAGCTAGCCAGCCAGCCAGGCACCCAGCCAGCCATGCACCCAGCTAGCCAGCCAGGCACCCAGCCAGCCAGGCACCCAGGCACCCAGCCAGCCAGGCACCCAGCCAGCCAGCCAGCCAGGCACCCAGCCAGCCAGGCACCCAGGCACCCAGCCAGCCAGGCACCCAGCCAGCCAGCCAGCCAGGCACCCAGCCAGCCATGCACCCAGCTAGCCAGCCAGGCACCCAGCCAGCCAGGCACCCAGGCACCCAGCCAGCCAGGCACCCAGGCACCCAGCCAGCCAGGCACCCAGCCAGCCAGGCACCCAGCTAGCCAGCCAGCCAGGCACCCAGCCAGCCAGGCACCCAGCTAGCCAGCCAGGCACCCAGCCAGCCAGGCAGGCACCCAGCCAGCCAGGCACCCAGCCAGCCAGGCACCCAGCTAGCCAGCCAGGCACCCAGCCAGCCAGCCAGGCACCCAGCCAGCCAGGCACCCAGCCAGCCAGCCAGGCACCCAGCCAGCCAGGCACCCAGCCAGCCAGGCACCCAGCTAGCCAGCCAGGCACCCAGCCAGCCAGCCAGGCACCCAGCCAGCCAGGCACCCAGCCAGCCAGGCACCCAGCCAGCCAGGCACCCAGCCAGCCAGCCAGGCACCCAGCCAGCCAGGCACCCAGCCAGCCAGGCACCCAGCCAGCCAGCCAGGCACCCAGCCAGCCAGGCACCCAGCCAGCCAGGCACCCAGCTAGCCAGCCAGGCACCCAGCCAGCCAGCCAGGCACCCAGCCAGCCAGCCAGGCACCCAGCCAGCCAGGCACCCAGCCAGCCAGGCACCCAGCCAGCCAGCCAGGCACCCAGCCAGCCAGGCACCCAGCCAGCCAGGCACCCAGCCAGCCAGCCAGGCACCCAGCCAGCCAGGCACCCAGCCAGCCAGGCACCCAGCCAGCCAGGCACCCAGCCAGCCAGCCAGGCACCCAGCCAGCCAGGCACCCAGCCAGCCAGGCACCCAGCCAGCCAGCCAGGCACCCAGCCAGCCAGGCACCCAGCCAGCCAGCCAGCCAGGCACCCAGCCAGCCAGGCACCCAGCCAGCCAGGCACCCAGCTAGCCAGCCAGGCACCCAGCCAGCCAGGCACCCAGGCACCCAGCCAGCCAGGCACCCAGTCAGCCAGCCAGCCAGGCACCCAGCCAGCCAGGCACCCAGCCAGCCAGCCAGCCAGGCACCCAGCCAGCCAGGCACCCAGCCAGCCAGCCAGCCAGGCACCCAGCCAGGCACCCAGCCAGCCAGCACCAGGGTGCAGCATCCAGTCGTTGGTATTATCAGTTAACGTTTTCCATAAAGGAGGTAATATATTGAGCAGTAGGAGAGAGTCGTAACTTGGGCATGAGATATAGTACCCAAGAGTCGTAACTTACTACCCAAGAGTCGTAACTTGGACATGAGAGATGCTACCCAAGAGTCGTAACTTGGACATGAGAGATACTACCCAAGAGTCGTAACTTAGTACCCAAGAGTCGTAACTTGGGCATGAGATACTACCCAAGATTCGTAACTTGGACATGAGAGATACTACCCAAGTCGTAACTTGGGCATGAGAGATACTACCTAAGAGTCGTAACCTGGACATGAGAGATACTACCTAAGAGTCGTAACTTGGACATGAGAGATACTACCCAAGAGTCGTAACTTGGACATGAGAGATACTACCTAAGAGTCGTAACTTGGGCATGAGATACTACCCAAGATTCGTAACTTGGACATGAGAGATACTACCCAAGTCGTAACTTGGACATGAGAGATACTACCCAAGTCGTAACTTGGGCATGAGAGATACTACCTAAGAGTCGTAACCTGGACATGAGAGATACTACCTAAGAGTCGTAACTTGGACATGAGAGATACTACCCAAGTCGTAACTTGGACATGAGAGATACTACCCAAGAGTCGTAACTTGGACATGAGAGATACTACCTAAGAGTCGTAACTTGGACATGAGAGATACTACCCAAGTCGTAACTTGGACATGAGAGATACTACCCAAGAGTCGTAACTCGGACATGAGATACTACCCAAGAGTCGTAACTCGGACATGAGAGATACTACCCAAGAGTCGTAACTCGGACATGAGAGATACTACCCAAGAGTCGTAACTCGGACATGAGAGATACTACCCAAGAGTCGTAACTCGGACATGAGAGATACTACCCAAGAGTCGTAACTCGGACATGAGAGATACTACCCAAGAGTCGTAACTCGGACATGAGAGATACTACCCAAGAGTCGTAACTCGGGCATGAGAGATACTACCCAAGAGTCGTAACCTGGACATGAGAGATACTACCCAAGAGTCGTAACTCGGACATGAGAGATACTACCCAAGAGTCGTAACTTGGACATGAGAGATACTACCCAAGAGTCGTAACTTGGACATGAGAGATACTACCCAAGAGTCGTAACTTGGACATGAGAGATGCTACCCAAGAGTCGTAACTCGGACATGAGAGATACTACCCAAGAGTCGTAACTTGGACATGAGAGATACTAAAAAGAGTCGTAACTCGGGCATGAGAGATACTACCCAAGAGTCGTAACCTGGACATGAGAGATACTACCCAAGAGTCGTAACTCGGACACGAGAGATACTACCCAAGTCGTAACTCGGACATGAGAGATACTACCCAAGTCGTAACTCAGACATGAGAGATACTACCCAAGTCGTAACTCAGACACGAGAGATACTACCCAAGTCGTAACTCGGACATGAGAGATACTACCCAAGTCGTAACTCGGGCATGAGAGATACTACCCAAGTCGTAACTTGGACATGAGAGATACTACCCAAGAGTCGTAACTTGGACATGAGAGATACTACCCAAGTCGTAACTCGGACATGAGAGATACTACCCAAGTCGTAACTCAGACACGAGAGATACTACCCAAGTCGTAACTCAGACACGAGAGATACTACCCAAGTCGTAACTCGGACATGAGAGATACTACCCAAGAGTCGTAACTCGGGCATGAGAGATACTACCCAAGAGTCGTAACTTGAACATGATAGATACTACCCAAGAGTCGTAACTCGGGCATGAGAGATACTACCCAAGTCGTAACTCGGACATGATACTACCCAAGTCGTAACTCAGACACGAGAGATACTACCCAAGTCGTAACTCGGGCATGAGAGATACTACCCAAGTCGTAACTCGGACATGATACTACCCAAGTCGTAACTCAGACACGAGAGATACTACCCAAGTCGTAACTCAGACACGAGAGATACTACCCAAGTCGTAACTCAGACACGAGAGATACTACCAGATATTCACCTTCCTTTCTTACATTTCTCCTCAATAACACAGAAGCAAAATCAATTAAAGTTAGACATGTTTTATTAGGGTATAAAACTGGTTTTTATGTGAATATGTTAAGAGAGTGAAGGAGGGGGGGAGAGGAGGGGGAGAGGAGGGGGAGAGGAGGGGAGAGGAGGGGGGAGAGGAGGGGGGAGAGGCAGGGAAGGAGAGGAAACGGAAGAATGGGAAGGGGGAGAGGGTGTAGCAGTAATATTGGTAGTAATAGTGGTAGTATAGTAGTAGTGGTGGTAACAGTGGTGGTAGTAGTAGTAATAGTGGTGGTAGTAGTAGTAATAGTGGTGGTAGTAGTAGTAATAGTGGTGGTAGTAGTAATAGTAGTAGTAGTAATAGTGGTAGTAGCAGGAGTAATAGTGGTAGTATAGTAGTAGTAATAGTGGTAGTATAGTAGTAATAGTGGTAGTATAGTAGTAATAGTGGTAGTACCAGGAGTAATAGTGGTAGTATAGTAGTAGTAGTAGCAATAGTGGTAGTAATAATAGTGGTGATAGTATTAGTGATGGTGAGAGTAGTAATAGTGATGGTGATAGTAATAGTGGTGATAGTAATAGTGGTGGTGACAGTAGTAATAGTGGTGGTTGTGGTAGTAGTAGTAGTAGTAATAGTGGTAGTAATAGTGGTGGTATTAGTAATAGTGGTGGTATCAGTAATAGTGGTAGTAGTAAGTGGTGGTGGTGGTGGTAGGGAGAGAGAAGAAATGTCAAGAAAGTTGGTAGGAGAGAGAGAGAGAGAGAGAGAGAGAGAGAGAGAGAGACAGAGAGAGAGACAGACAGAGAGACAGAGACAGAGAGACAGAGAGAGAGAGAGAGAGAGAGAGAGAGAGAGAGAGAGAGAGAGAGACAGAGAGAGAGACAGACAGAGAGACAGAGACAGAGAGACAGAGAGAGAGACAGAGAGAGACAGAGAGAGAGACAGAGAGAGAGACAGAGAGAGACAGAGAGAGAGAGAGAGACAGAGAGAGAGAGAGAGAGAGAGAGAGAGAGAGAGACAGACAGAGAGACAGACAGACAGAGAGACAGAGACAGAGACAGACAGAGAGAGAGACAGAGAGAGAGAGAGAGACAGAGAGAGAGAGAGAGAGACAGAGAGAGACAGAGAGAGAGAGAGAGAGAGAGAGAGAGAGAGAGAGAGAGAGAGAGAGAGAGAGAGAGACAGACAGACAGAGAGACAGACAGAGGGCAGACAGCAGAGACAGAGCAGAGACACAGGGCAGAGAGAGAGAGAGACAGAGGGCAGACAGACAGAGGGACAGAGAGGGACAAGAGAGAGGGACAGAGAGAGAGAGAGAGAGAGAGAGAGAGGGCAGACAGACAGAGACAGAGAGACAGAGAGGGCAGAGACAGAGAGAGAGAGGGCAGAGAGAGAGAGGGCAGAGAGAGAGAGAGAGAGAGAGAGAGACAGAGAGAGAGAGAGACAGAGAGACAGACAGAGGGAGCAGAGAGAGCAGAGAGAGACAGGGCAGAGAGAGACAGAGAGGGCAGAGAGACAGAGAGAGAGAGAGACAGAGACAGACAGAGAGACAGAGCAGAGAGCAGAGAGAGAGAGAGAGAGAGAGAGAGAGAGAGGGCAGACAGACAGAGAGACAGAGAGACAGAGAGAGAGACAGAGAGACAGAGAGAGAGAGAGAGAGAGAGAGAGAGAGAGAGTTCTGGCAGACACTACCTTAGCTTGCCATATATAAAAATGACAATAACTCTCAAGTTTTGGCAAGAGGAGGAGAAGAAGAAGGAAGAGAAGAAGATGGAGGAAGAAGATGAAGGAAGAAGAGGAAGAGAGAGGGGAGAGATGATAGGGAATATACATAATCTCTTCTACGAATCTCTTCTCTAAATCTTCCTCTTTCCCTCTCTATCTTTCCCCCTTCCCTCTCTCTCTCCTTCCCTCCCTCTCTTTCCCTTCCCCTCTCTACTCTTTCCCCTTCCCCTCTCTATCTATTCCCTCTCTCTTTCCCTTCCCTCCCTCTATCTCTTCCCCTCTCTCTCTTTCCCCTTCCCTCTCTATCTCTCCCTCCCCTCTCTTTCCCTTCCCCTCTCTCTCCCTCCTTCCCTTCCCTCTCTCTCCTCATCTCCCTCCTCTCCTTCCCCTCTCCCCTCTCTCTTCCCCTTTCCCTCCCCCTCTCTCCCCTCTCCCTCTCCCTCTTACTTTCCCTCCTCTCTCTCTTTCCCCTCCCCTCTCTCTTTCCCTTCCCCTCTCTCTCCCCTCTCTCCCTCTCTCTCTCCCCCTCCTCTCTCCCCTCTCTCTCTTTCCCTCCCCTCCTCTCCTCTCCCCTTTCCCCTCTCTCTTTCCCCTCCCCTCTCTCTCTCCCTCCCTCTCTTCTCTTTCCCCTTTCCCCTCTCTCCCTCCCCTCTCTCTTTCCTTCCCCTCTCTCTTTTCCCCTCCTCTCTCTCTTTCCCTTCCCTCTCTATCTTTCTCCCCTCTCTCTCTTTCCCCTCCCCTCTCTTTCCCTTCCCCTCTCCCCTATCTTTCCCCTCCCCTCTCCCTCTCTCTCTTTCTCCCCTTCTCCCCTCCTCTCTCTCCCTCTCCTCTCCTCTCTCTCCCCTTCCCCTCTCTCTTTCCCTCCCTCTCTCTCTTTCCTCCCTCCCCTCTCTCTTTCCCCTTCCCCTCTCTCTTTTTCCCCTCCCCTCTCTCTCTTTCCCCTTCCCCTCTCTATCTTTCCCCTCCCCTCTCTCTCTTTCCCCTTCCCCTCTCTCTATTTCCCCTTCCCCTCTCTCTTTTTCCCCTCCCCTCTCTCTCTTTCCCCTTCCCCTCTCTATCTTTCCCCTCCCCTCTCTCTCTTTCCCCTCCCCTCTCTTTCCCCTTCCCCTCTCTATCTTTCCCCTCCCCTCTCTCTCTTTCCCCTTCCCCTCTCTATCTTTCCCCTCCCCTCTCTCTCTTTCCCCTCCCCTCTCTCTCTTTCCCCTCCCCCTCTCTCTCTTTCCCCTCCCCTCTCTCTCTTTCCCCTCCCCTCTCTCTCTTTCCCCTCCCCTCTCTCTCTTTCCCCTCCCCTCTCTCTCTTTCCCCTTCCCCTCTCTATCTTTCCCCTCCCCTCTCTCTCTTTCCCCTCCCCTCTCTCTCTTTCCCCTTCCCCTCTCTCTCTTTCCCCTCCCCACTCTCTCTTTACCCTCCCCCTCTCTCTCTTTCCCCTCCCCTCTCTATCTTTCCCCTTCCCCTCTCTCTCTTTCCCCTTCCCCTCTCTCCCCTCCCCTCTTTCCCCTCCCCTCTCTCTCTTTCCCCTCCCCTCTCTCTCTTTCCCCTCCCCTCTCTCTCTTTCCCCTTCCCCTCTCTCTCTTTCCCCTCCCCTCTCTCTCTTTCCCCCTCCCCTCTCTCTCTTTCCCCTCCCCTCTCTCTCTTTCCCCTCCCCTCTCTCTCTTTCCCCTTCCCCTCTCTCTCTTTCCCCTCCCCTCTCTCTCTTTCCCCTTCCCCTCTCTCTCTTTCCCCTTCCCCTCTCTCTCTTTCCCCTTCCCCTCTCTCTCTTTCCCCTCCCCTCTCTCTCTTTCCCCTTCCCCTCTCTATCTTTCCCCTTCCCCTCTCTATCTTTCCCCTTCCCCTCTCTCTCTTTCCCCTTCCCCTCTCTCTCTTTCCCCTTCCCCTCTCTATCTTTCCCCTTCCCCTCTCTCTTTTTCCCTTCCCCTCTCTCTCTTTCCCCTTCCCCTCTCTATCTTTCCCCTCCCCCTCTCTCTCTGTCCCCTCCCCCTCTCTCTCTTTCCCCTCCCCCTCTCTCTCCCCTCTCAATCATCCGTCATCAGATCATCCTTGACACACCAACATGGATGAATGATAGATTTTGGGGAGGTGGGGAGATAATTCCACTCCCCCAGGTGTGGAGGTGGGGAGATAATTCCACTCCCCCAGGTGTGGAGGTGGGGAGATAATTCCCCTCCCCAGGTGTGGAGGTGGGGAGATAATTCCACTCCCCCAGGTGTGGAGGTGGGGAGATAATTCCCCCCCCAGGTGTGGAGGTGGGGAGATAATTCCCCTCCCCAGGTGTGGAGGTGGGGAGATAATTCCCCCCCCAGGTGTGGAGGTGGGGAGATAATTCCACTCCCCCAGGTGTGGAGGTGGGGAGATAATTCCCCCCCAGGTGTGGAGGTGGGGAGATAATTCCACTCCCCCAGGTGTGGAGGTGGGGAGATAATTCCCCCCCCAGGTGTGGAGGTGAGGAGATAATTCCCCCCCAGGTGTGGAGGTGGGGAGATAATTCCACTCCCCCAGGTGTGGAGGTGAGGAGATAATTCCCCCCCAGGTGTGGAGGTGGGGAGATAATTCCCCCCCAGGTGTGGAGGTGGGGAGATAATTCCACTCCCCCAGGTGTGGAGGTGAGGAGATAATTCCCCCCCAGGTGTGGAGGTGGGGAGATAATTCCACTCCCCCAGGTGTGGAGGTGGGGAGATAATTCCACTCCCCCAGGTGTGGAGGTGGGGAGATAATTCCCCCCCCAGGTGTGGAGGTGGGGAGATAATTCCACTCCCCCAGGTGTGGAGGTGGGGAGATAATTCCACTCCCCCAGGTGTGGAGGTGGGGAGATAATTCCCCTCCCCAGGTGTGGAGGTGGGGAGATAATTCCACTCCCCCAGGTGTGGAGGTGGGGAGATAATTCCCCCCCCAGGTGTGGAGGTGGGGAGATAATTCCCCTCCCCAGGTGTGGAGGTGGGGAGATAATTCCCCCCCCCAGGTGTGGAGGTGGGGAGATAATTCCACTCCCCCAGGTGTGGAGGTGGGGAGATAATTCCCCCCCAGGTGTGGAGGTGGGGAGATAATTCCCCCCCCAGGTGTGGAGGTGGGGAGATAATTCCACTCCCCCAGGTGTGGAGGTGGGGAGATAATTCCCCCCCCAGGTGTGGAGGTGAGGAGATAATTCCCCCCCAGGTGTGGAGGTGGGGAGATAATTCCACTCCCCCAGGTGTGGAGGTGAGGAGATAATTCCCCCCCAGGTGTGGAGGTGGGGAGATAATTCCCCCCCCAGGTGTGGAGGTGGGGAGATAATTCCACTCCCCCAGGTGTGGAGGTGAGGAGATAATTCCCCCCCAGGTGTGGAGGTGGGGAGATAATTCCACTCCCCCAGGTGTGGAGGTGGGGAGATAATTCCACTCCCCCAGGTGTGGAGGTGGGGAGATAATTCCCCCCCCAGGTGTGGAGGTGGGGAGATAATTCCACCCCCCAGGTGTGGAGGTGGGGAGATAATTCCCCCCCAGGTGTGGAGGTGGGGAGAATTCCCCCCCAGGTGTGGAGGTGGGGAGATAATTCCACCCCCCCAGGTGTGGAGGTGGGGAGATAATTCCACTCCCCCAGGTGTGGAGGTGGGGAGATAATTCCCCCCCCCCAGGTGTTGAGGTGGGGAGATAATTCCACTCCCCCAGGTGTGGAGGTGGGGAGATAATTCCCCCCCCCAGGTGTGGAGGTGGGGAGATAATTCCACTCCCCCAGGTGTGGAGGTGGGGAGATAATTCCCCCCCCAGGTGTGGAGGTGGGGAGATAATTCCACTCCCCCAGGTGTGGAGGTGGGGAGATAATTCCACTCCCCCAGGTGTGGAGATAATTCCCCCCCAGGTGTGGAGGTGGGGAGATAATTCCACTCCCCCAGGTGTGGAGGTGGGGAGATAATTCCACTCCCCCAGGTGTGGAGATAATTCCCCCCCAGGTGTGGAGGTGGGGAGATAATTCCACTCCCCCAGGTGTGGAGGTGAGGAGATAATTCCCCCCCAGGTGTGGAGGTGGGGAGATAATTCCCCCCCAGGTGTGGAGGTGGGGAGATAATTCCACTCCCCCAGGTGTGGAGGTGAGGAGATAATTCCCCCCCAGGTGTGGAGGTGAGGAGATAATTCCCCCCCAGGTGTGGAGGTGTGGAGATAATTCCGCCCCCAGGTGTGGAGGTGGGGAGATAATTCCCCCCCAGGTGTGGAGGTGGGGAGATAATTCCCCTCCCTCAGGTGTGGAGGTGGGGAGATAATCCCCCCCAGGTGTGGAGGTGGGGAGATAATTCCCCTCCCCAGGTGTGGAGGTGAGGAGATAATTCCCCCCCCCCAGGTGTGGAGGTGGGGAGATAATTCCCCCCCCCCAGGTGTGGAGGTGGGGAGATAATTCCCCCCCAGGTGTGGAGGTGGGGAGATAATTCCCCCCCCCAGGTGTGGAGGTGGGGAGATAATTCCACTCCCCCAGGTGTGGAGGTGGGGAGATAATTCCCCCCCCAGGTGTTTACCTGGAGTTTACCTGGAGAGAGTTCCGGGGGTCAACGCCCCCGCGGCCCGGTCTGAGACCAGGCCTCCTGGTGGATCACAGCCTGATCAACCAGGCTGTTGCTGCTGGCTGCACGCAAACCAACATACGAGCTACAGCCCGGCTGATCCGGAACTGACTTTAGGTGCTTGTCCAGTGCCAGCTTGAAGACTGCCAGGGGTCTGTTGGTGGAGGTGGGGAGATAATTCCCCCCCAGGTGTGGAGGTGGGGAGATAATTCCCCCCCCAGGTGTGGAGGTGGGGAGATAATTCCCCCCCCAGGTGTGGAGGTGGGGAGATAATTCCCCCCCAGGTGTGGAGGTGGGGAGATAATTCCCCCCCCAGGTGTGGAGGTGGGGAGATAATTCCCCCCCCAGGTGTGGAGGTGGGGAGATAATTCCCCCCCCCAGGTGTGGAGGTGGGGAGATAATTCCCCCCCAGGTGTGGAGGTGGGGAGATAATTCCCCCCCCCCAGGTGTGGAGGTGGGGAGATAATTCCCCCCCCAGGTGTGGAGGTGGGGAGATAATTCCCCCCCCAGGTGTGGAGGTGGGGAGATAATTCCACTCCCCCAGGTGTGGAGGTGGGGAGATAATTCCCCCCCCAGGTGTGGAGGTGGGGAGATAATTCCCCCCCAGGTGTGGAGGTGGGGAGATAATTCCCCCCCCAGGTGTGGAGGTGGGGAGATAATTCCACTCCCCCAGGTGTGGAGGTGAGGAGATAATTCCCCCCCAGGTGTGGAGGTGGGGAGATAATTCCACTCCCCCAGGTGTGGAGGTGGGGAGATAATTCCCCCCCAGGTGTGGAGGTGGGGAGATAATTCCCCTCCCTCAGGTGTGGAGATAATCCCCCCCCAGGTGTGGAGGTGGGGAGATAATTCCCCTCCCCAGGTGTGGAGGTGGGGAGATAATTCCCCTCCCCCAGGTGTGCAGATAATTCCCCTCCCCCAGGTGTGGAGGTGGGGAGATAATTCCTCTCCCTCAGGTGTGCAGATAATTCCCCTTCCCCCAGGTGTGCAGATAATTCCCCTCCCCCAGGTGTGGAGGTGGGGAGATAATTCCCCTCCCTCAGGTGTGCAGATAATTCCCCTTCCCCCAGGTGGGGAGATAATTCCCCTCCCCAGGTGTGGAGATAATTCCCCTCCCCAGGTGTGCAGATAATTCCCCTTCCCCCAAGGTGTGGAGGTGGGGAGATAATTCCACTCCCCCAGGTGTGGAGGTGGGGAGATAATTCCCCTCCCCCAGGTGTGGGGGTGCCCAGGGCAGGAAGGAAAGAATAGAGGGGGGCAAAAAGTGACCTGGTTATTGCCTTCTTGCCCCAGGGTACATTGCCCTCTGCCCCCTCCCCAGATATAACTCCCCCTCCCATAAACCCCCACCTCCATCTCCCACCCCTAAGATATAACTCCCACATCCACATCTCTCTCTCTCTCTCTCTCTCTCTCTCTCTCTCGTCTTACTTGAAGCGTGACACAAACACACAAACAAACACTCAAACAAATAAACAAAGAAAAAAACAGTCTTCAATATCAGTGTTGTTCTTGCTCCCCCTCCCTACTAGGGGGGAGGTGTGGGGGAGAGGGGAAGAGGAGGGAGGGGGAAGGTGGGGGAGGTTGTGGAGATCGTGGTTTTCTACCTGGAGGATATTCCGGGAATCAACGCCCCTACAGCCCGGTCCAGGACCAGATCTCTTGGAAGATCAGGGCCTGATCAACCAGGCTGTTACTGCTGGCCGCACGTAATCCAATGTACGAGCCACAGCCCGGCTGATCCCGCACCAACTTTAAGTATCTGTCCAGCTCTCTCTTTAAGGCAGCCAGGTGCCTATTGGCAATTCCCCTAATGCTTGATGGGAGGCTGTTGAACAGTCTTGGGCCCCGGACACTTATGGTGTTTTCTCTTAGTGTACCAATGGCGCCCCTACTTTTTATTGGTGGTATTTTGCATCGCCTGCCCAGTCTTTTACTTTCGTAGGGAGTGATTTCTGTGTGCAGATTTGGAACCATTCCTACTAGGATTTTCCAACTGTAGATTGTATATCTCTCTCGCCAGCATTCCAGTGAGTACAAGTCAAGTGCTTCCCAGTAGTTAAGGTGCTTGACAGAACTTATACGTGCAGTAAAGGATCTCTGTACACTCTCTAGATCTACAATTTCACCTGCTTTGAATGGAGATGTTAATGTACAGCAGTATTCCAGCCTAGAGAGAACAAGTGATTTGAAAAGGATCATGGGCTTGGCATCTCTCGTTTTGAAAGTTCTCATTATCCATCCTATCATTTTCTTTGCACGTGCGATCGTGGCACTGTTGTGATCCTTGAAAGTGAGATCCTCAGACATTACTACTCCCAGGTCCCTTACATTATTTTTCCGCTCTATTGTATGGCCGGAGTCAGTAGTATACTCTGTTCTAGTTATTATCTCCTCCAGTTTTCCATAACGGAGTAGTTGGAATTTGTCCTCATTGAACATCATATTGTTTACCGTTGTCCACTGGAAAACTTTGTTTATATCTTCTTGGAGGTTAACCGCGTCCTCAATAGATGACAGCCTCACGCAGACCCTAGTAACGTCTGCAAAAGATGACACGGTGCTGTGGATACATCTCCATGTCTGATATGAGGATGAGGAACAGGTTAGGTGCGAGTACTGAGCCCTGTGGGACAGCGCTCTTCTCTATGGCAGCTTTCAATTTAACTCTGTTGATCACTACTCTCTGTTTTCGATTGGTTAGAAACTTGAAGATCCATCTCCCCACTTTGCCATTTACTCTTTAAGCACGCATTATGTGCGCTAGTACACCATCCAAGACCATGTCATAGTGGTCCAGTAGTTGTGAGAGGCAGGAGTGACCATCCAAGACCATGTCATAGTGGTCCAGTAGTTGTGAGAGGCAGGAGTGACCATCCAAGACCATATCATAGTGATCCAGTAGTTGTGAGAGGCAGGAGTGACCATCCAAGACCATGTCATAGTGGTCCAGTAGTTGTGAGAGGCAGGAGTGACCATCCAAGACCATGTCATAGTGATCCAGTAGTTGTGAGAGGCAGGAGTGACCATCCAAGACTATGTCATAGTGATCCAGTAGTTGTGAGAGGCAGGAGTGACCATCCAAGACCATGTCATAGTGATCCAGTAGTTGTGAGAGGCAGGAGTGACCATCCAAGACCATGTCATAGTGGTCCAGTAGTTGTGAGAGGCAGGAGTGACCATCCAAGACCATATCATAGTGATCCAGTAGTTGTGAGAGGCAGGAGTGACCATCCAAGACCATGTCATAGTGGTCCAGTAGTTGTGAGAGGCAGGAGTGACCATCCAAGACCATGTCATAGTGATCCAGTAGTTGTGAGAGGCAGGAGTGACCATCCAAGACTATGTCATAGTGATCCAGTAGTTGTGAGAGGCAGGAGTGACCATCCAAGACCATGTCATAGTGATCCAGTAGTTGTGAGAGGCAGGAGTGACCATCCAAGACCATGTCATAGTGGTCCAGTAGTTGTGAGAGGCAGGAGTGACCATCCAAGACCATGTCATAGTGGTCCAGTAGTTGTGAGAGGCAGGAGTGACCATCCAAGACCATGTTATAGTGGTCCAGTAGTTGTGAGAGGCAGGAGTGACCATCCAAGACCATGTCATAGTGGTCCAGTAGTTGTGAGAGGCAGGAGTGACCATCCAAGACCATGTCATAGTGGTCCAGTAGTTGTGAGAGGCAGGAGTGACCATCCAAGACCATGTCATAGTGGTCCAGTAGTTGTGAGAGACAGGAGTGACCATCCAAGACCATGTCATAGTGGTCCAGTAGTTGTGAGAGGCAGGAGTGACCTGCTCTGAGGTGTAAATTACTCTTGCATGAAGGCGTTGTGAGGGAAGTGTAGTGGAATACGGCACACTAGCAGGCACTGTTCTCACCACAGTGCCAGCACCAGCAGAACCAGTAACAGCAACATCGGCAGCAGTAACAACAGCTGCAGCAGTTGTCAACATTCACACATGTTTACAACTTGAACTAATAAACATCAAAAGAAGATTTTGGTATCAGGAAGTAACCACCACCTCCTCTCTTTTTCTCTCTCTCTCTAATTATGTACGTAACATGTGCAACACCTGGGTATCTTTATTTGGAGATATTTCGCCCACCAGTGGCTTTTTTCAGTTGACTACAGAGATGATAAAAGCCGACAGTGGAAGATAAGGTGGTCAGTCCCACACACCTGGAAGCCAGTGTTCAGTACCTTAGTTTTGACTGATGAAGATTTAGATACTCAGCACTGACTTCCAGGTTGAGGGACTGATTACCTTACTTTACACAGTCTTCAGTACACAGTTCCACAAGACTTGGGGACTGACCACCTCACACATTTTCCACAAAGTGAAACATGACTTAATATCAAACATTTCGACCCACAAATCCCAACCACGAGAAAAACATCAAAACCACGCCCCACATTACCAGGTTAGAAATCTCTCAAAAAATCAATCGCAAATCAGGTTATCGTAGACTTTTCAACATCGCAACAGAAGCAACACAAAAGTCGAAATGCAAGCATCAACGTGGACGAAAAATTATCAGAATTTGTTCTCCATAGAGAGGAAAATTCTGTGGTGCATATCTGTTGATGACAGTGTTGGAATTGTACCAGAACACTAGTGTTGTACCAGACCACTAGTGTTGTACCTGACCACTAGTGTTGTACCAGACCACCAGTGTTGTACCAGAACACTAGTGTACCAGAACACTAGTGTTGTACCTGACCACCAGTGTTGTACCTGACCACCAGTGTTGTACCAGAACACTAGTGTACCAGAACACTAGTGTTGTACCTGACCACTAGTGTTGTACCAGACCACCAGTGTTGTACCAGAACACTAGTGTTGTACCTGACCACTAGTGTTGTACCAGACCACCAGTGTTGTACCAGAACACTAGTGTTGTACCAGACCACTAGTGTTGTACCTGACCACCAGTGTTGTACCAGACCACCAGTGTTGTACCAGAACACTAGTGTTGTACCTGACCACCAGTGTTGTACCAGACCACCAGTGTTGTACCAGAACACTAGTGTTGTACCAGACCACTAGTGTTGTACCTGACCACTAGTGTTGTACCAGACCACCAGTGTTGTACCTGACCACCAGTGTTGTACCAGACCACCAGTGTTGTACCAGAACACTAGTGTTGTACCTGACCACCAGTGTTGTACCAGACCACCAGTGTTGTACCAGAACACTAGTGTTGTACCAGACCACTAGTGTTGTACCTGACCACCAGTGTTGTACCAGACCACCAGTGTTGTACCAGAACACTAGTGTTGTACCTGACCACCAGTGTTGTACCAGAACACTAGTGTTGTACCTGACCACCAGTGTTGTACCAGAACACTAGTGTACCAGAACACTAGTGTTGTACCAGACCACTAGTGTTGTACCTGACCACTAGTGTTGTACCTGACCACCAGTGTTGTACCAGAACACTAGTGTTGTACCTGACCACCAGTGTTGTACCAGAACACTAGTGTACCAGAACACTAGTGTTGTACCTGACCACCAGTGTTGTACCAGAACACTAGTGTACCAGAACACTAGTGTTGTACCTGACCACTAGTGTTGTACCTGACCACTAGTGTTGTACCTGACCACCAGTGTTGTACCAGAACACTAGTGTACCAGAACACTAGTGTTGTACCTGACCACCAGTGTTGTACCAGAACACTAGTGTACCAGAACACTAGTGTTGTACCTGACCACTAGTGTTGTACCTGACCACCAGTGTTGTACCAGAACACTAGTGTACCAGAACACTAGTGTTGTACCTGACCACTATTGTACCTGACCACTAGTGTTGTACCAGACCACCAGTGTTGTACCAGAACACTAGTGTACCAGAACACTAGTGTTGTACCTGACCACCAGTGTTGTACCAGAACACTAGTGTACCAGAACACTAGTGTTGTACCAGACCACTAGTGTTGTACCAGACCACCAGTGTTGTACCTGACCACTAGTGTTGTACCAGACCACCAGTGTTGTACCAGAACACTAGTGTACCAGACCACCAGTGTTGTACCTGACCACTAGTGTTGTACCAGACCACCAGTGTTGTACCAGAACACTAGTGTACCAGAACACTAGTGTTGTACCAGACCACCAGTGTTGTACCAGAACACTAGTGTACCAGACCACCAGTGTTGTACCAGAGCACTAGTGTTGTACCAGACCACCAGTGTTGTACCAGAACACTAGTGTACCAGACCACTAGTGTTGTACATGACCACCAGTGTTGTACCAGAACACTAGTGTTGTACCAGACCACCAGTGTTGTACCTGACCACCAGTGTTGTACCAGACCAGTGTTGTACCAGACCACTAGTGTTGTACCAGACCACCAGTATTGTACCAGAACACCAGTGTTGTACCAGACCACTAGTGTTGTACCAGAACACTAGTTCTGTACCAGAACACAAGTGTTGTACCAGACCACCAATGTTGTACCAGAACACTAATGTACCAGAACAGTGTTGTACAGGACCACTAGTGCTATCCCATACCACTAGTGTTGGTATTATACCAGAACACTAATGCTGTACCAGAACACGTGTTGTACCAGAACACTAATGCTGTACCAGAACACGTGTTGTACCAGACCACTAATGCTGGTATTGTATCAGAACACCATTGTACCAGACCACTAGTGTTGTACCAGACTACTAGTTCTGTACCAGACCACTAGTGTTGGTATTGTACCAGAACACTACAATGTTTGTACCAGAACACTACAATGTTTGTACCAGAACACTACAGTGTTTGTACCAGAACACTACAATGTTTGTACCAGAACAGTGTTGGGTTGTAAGTCCAACTAAATGTAACCTAAGAGTAAGTCTTCAATTATATGAGATATAGAGACAGTGGGAGAGAGAGAGAGAGATAATTACACTTTCTCACCCACAAAATCCTCTCTCACAAGCCAGTAAAGACAAGAGAGAGAGATAATTACACTTTCTCACCCACAAAATCCTCTCTCACAAGCCAGTAAAGACAAGAGAGAGAGATAATTACACTTTCTCACCCACAAAATCCTCTCTCACAAGCCAGTAAAGACAAGAGAGAGAGATAATTACACTTTCTCACCCACAAAATCCTCTCTCACAAGCCAGTAAAGACAGAGAGAGAGATAATTACACTT
>NC_091387.1:902211-904711 GCF_038502225.1 Cherax quadricarinatus
ACACCTCTGAACACATCAGAACACCCCTGAACACACCAGAACACCCCTGAACACAACACCCCTGAACACAACACCTCTGAACACACCAGAACACCCCTGAACACACCAGAACACCCCTGAACACAACACCCCTGAACACACCAGAACACCCCTGAACACACCAGAACACCCCTGAACACAACACCCCTGAACACAACACCCCTGAACACACCAGAACACCCCTGAACACACCAGAACACAAACAAGAACACTCTCAGAACACTCTCCAAAACACCAACATTAATATGTGTAATAGAGAGAGCAGCAAGCAGTGAGTGGATTTTACCAACCTGGTCGCTCTTATAAATAACCTAACAACCACACTAACGACCCAATTCCCCCACTAATTTGAGCACCAGCCAACCACCAATTAAGCACTCTACTTCGTTATCGCCTATTCACTCCACAACATTTTAAATCCACACATTTTCAGTTTTTTTTTTTAATTTTGGTCTCTCTTTTTTTTGAGGGGGGGGGCGAGGTTGGCGTTTTGTTTTTCACTGCCTTGACTCCAAATGTCAAGATTGCGTTAGCAGTGAAATCTTGCGCTCAGCTGCAGTGAGATGTCGGTCGAAATGGACGAAACATTCTGAGATACAGTGTAAGATGTGAGGTGTGGCTCCTGCCTCCTCTCTCAAGGTCTTACCAGTCATTACCCTTACATATTATAATATATATATATATATATATATATATATATATAATATATACGTGAGCGTGTTTGATAGGAGTGAATGGAGACAAATGGTTTTTAATACTTGACGTGCTGTTGGAGTGTGAGCAAAGTAACATTTATGAAGGGGTTCAGGGAAACCGGCAGGCCGGACTTGAGTCCTGGAGATGGGAAGTACAGTGCCTGCACTCTGAAGGAGGGGTGTTAATGTTGCAGTTTAAAAACTGTAGTGTAAAGCACCCTTCTGGCAAGACAGTGATGGAGTGAATGATGGTGAAAGTTTTTCTTTTTCGGGCCACCCTGCCTTGGTGGCCACCCTGCCTTGGTGGGCCACCCTGCCTTGGTGGCCACCCTGCCTTGGTGGCCACCCTGCCTTGGTGGACCACCCTGCCTTGGTGGGCCACCCTGCCTTGGTGGGAATCGGCCAGTGTGATTATATATATATATATATATATATATAATCTCGAACCCATGCAGGCCAAAGCAACATGGGTTCGAATCCTTGGCTAGTCGCAGTGTTGTTACTGATCAATACCATTATATTCCTCAGACACACCTTGTGTGTTTAAGGGTAACTCTCCTAGGGGTCATCTGACCTACCTGGGGGATACCTGTTGAGTATTTCGGGGGTTAACGCCCCCGAGCCCTCGTGGTGGATTATGGCCTGATCAACCAGGTTGTTATTGCTGGCCACACGTAAACCATCGTATGAACCACAGCCCGGCTGGTCAGTACTGACTTGACGTGTCAGTCCAGCTGCCTCTTGAAGACAGCCAGGGGTCTACTGGTAATCCCCGTTATGTATGCTGGGAGGCTGTTGAATAGTCTCGGGCCCCTGACACTGTTGCCTCTTAGCACATTCATTGGGGATATTCTGAACCGCCTGCCACATCTTTTCCTTTCGTAGGGAGTGATTTCCGTGTGCAGATTTGGGACCCGTCCCTCAAGGATTTCCCAAGTGAATATTATGTATCTCTCTCGCCTGCACTCCAGGGAGTACATGTCACGTGACCTCAAGTGTTCCCGGTAATTAAGGTGCTTGAGGGAGCTTGTACGTGCAGTAAAGGTTCTCTGGATATTCTCAAGATTTACACTGCCTTGACTGGATGATCTTGTTGTACAGTTTAAGTCTAGAGAGAACCAGTGATTTGTTACACCTCAAAGTAATCGGGAGAGGCCCTCAGTTCAAAGTAATCGGGAGAGGCCCTCAGTTCAAAGTAATCCCCACACACAAACACCAGCATCCTGTGTACTTACATAGTTGAGATTGCAGGGGTCGAGACTCAGCTCCTGGCCCCGCCTCTTCACTGATCGCTACTAGGTCACTCTCCCTGAGCCGTGAGCTTTATCATACCTCTGCTTAAAGCTATGTATGGATCCTGCCTCCACTACATCGCTTCCCAAACTATTCCACTTACTGACTACTCTGTGGCTGAAGAAATACTTCCTAACATCCCTGTGATTCATCTGTGTCTTCAGCTTCCAACTGTGTCCCCTTGTTACTGTGTCCAATCTCTGGAACATCCTGTCTTTGTCCACCTTGTCAATTCCTCTCAGTATTTTGTATGTCGTTATCATGTCCCCCCTATCTCTCCTGTGTGTGTGTGTCTACTACGGCAAGTTGAGGTAAATGATTTGATGTCGATAGATAAACATGTGGGAGGACGATAGATGCATGGTAGATGGGAGAGGTAGATAAGAGAAGAACTTGGGGTCAATATCTACTTATTACATCTACTCTTACTGTAGATAAAACAACAACAACAATACTATACCTCCCCCACCCTC
>NC_091387.1:914711-934711 GCF_038502225.1 Cherax quadricarinatus
ACCATCACAGTGGTGGTACAGGACACACATCATCCACCATCACAGTGGTGATACAGGACACACATCATCCACCATCACAGTGGTGATACAGGACACACACATCATCCACCACCACTGTGTCAGACCATCACTCAGCCACGACCCAAACCCTGACGAGTACTGACCAACACTGAGACCACTGTGGGAAGAAACGTGTACAGAAACACACACAAGTGTTGCACACGTGTGTAACTCATCAAGGCAACACTACACATGAGGTAATCAACACACCTGAGTTCGACACATGTGCAACTCTTGGGTATCTTTATTGAGGAAACGTTTCGCCACACAGTGGCTTCATCAGTCCATAGAAAGGAGAATCTTGAAGAAGAGGAGGAGAATGAGGTAATCAGTCCCTCAACCTTGAGTCGATGTGTTCAGTCCATCAAGGTTGAGGGACTGATTACCTCATTCTCCTCCTGTTCAAGATTCTCCTTTGTATGGACTGATGAAGCCACTGTGTGGCGAAACGTTTCCTCAATAAAGATACCCAAGAGTTGCACATGTGTCTAATTTATCAACATGTCGGTTCTCTGAACCATTCATCTACAAACACCTGAGTTCTAAAAATTCACATTAAGTACACAGAAGCCTGGTGTTTTACAAGCCAGAGGGACTGATTCCATCTTTACAACTCCACCTCCTGCCTGTGTATCTGACTGAGGAAGGCTACTGGGTAGGCCGAAACGTTCCTGTAATAATGACAGCCAAGTGTAGCAGGTGTATATCACTTATTAGTACACCTGAAACACACTTTCCGAGGTGAATATCCTCACAACTCGGTCCCAGACCTGACTTTCTGGTGGAACAAGACCTGGTCAACCAGGCCGTTGCTGCTGGCTGTAAGTAGTCCAACGTACGAACCACATCCCGGCTGATCAAGTATTATGTATCTACAGACAAACACACACACGTTGCAATACAGCTCTTGGACTAAGGAGAGAGAGAGAGAGAGAGAGTGAACCTTATATCGACCAGCAAAGAGGCGGGACCAGGAGCTACGAATCAACCCCTGCAACTACAAATAAGCCAAAACACAATTCATTAGAAGCACGAGTTGAATACAAGCGATGCCTCACCTTTGTCAAGAGTTCCAGAGGCAGGTATAATCCTGGTATAATCCTGGTATAATCCTGGTATAATCACACCTTCATCCCACACGTCCCTGGAACACCTACTTAATCTGGGAATTATTGCACTTAACGAAATATCTCAGTTTTGTGTTCTCATCTTCGAGACAAACATTGTTCACCAGTTCCCCTCATTAATCTACACAGTTTTGCCCTCACCGGGATTTTGTCCTCCTGGGATTTTTTCCCTGGCTGCTGTAATCCTAACGTTGAGCACACGCGGCAGGATACTGCAGGATATATATTTTTATAAGGGCATCCTTCAGGCACTTTTTGTGGAATACTCATTAAGGATTGTAATGTATAGGAATGTTGGGGAGTGTTGTGGTACAGTGTTGGTGTTGGGGAGTGTTGTGGTACAGTGTTGGTGAGTGTTGTGGTACAGTGTTCGTGTTGGGGAGTGTTGTGGTACAGTGTTGGGGAGTGTTGTGGTACAGTGTTGGTGTTGGGGAGTGTTGTGGTACAGTGTTGGTGTTGGGGAGTGTTGTGGTACAGTGTTGGGGAGTGTTGTGGTACAGTGTTGGTGTTGGGGAGTGTTGTGGTACAGTGTTGGTGTTGGGGAGTGTTGTGGTACAGTGTTGGTGTTGGGGAGTGTTGTGGTACAGTGTTGGGGAGTGTTGTGGTACAGTGTTGGTGTTGGGGAGTGTTGTGGTACAGTGTTGGTGTTGGGGAGTGTTGTGGTACAGTGTTGGTGTTGGGGAGTGTTGTGGTACAGTGTTGGGGAGTGTTGTGGTACAGTGTTGGTGAGTGTTGTGGTACAGTGTTGGTGTTGGGGAGTGTTGTGGTACAGTGTTGGGGAGTGTTGTGGTACAGTGTTGGTGTTGGGGAGTGTTGTGGTACAGTGTTGGTGTTGGGGAGTGTTGTGGTACAGTGTTGGTGTTGGGGAGTGTTGTGGTACAGTGTTGGTGTTGGGGAGTGTTGTGGTACAGTGTTGGTGTTGGTGAGTGTTGTCGTACAGTGTTGGTGTTGGGGAGTGTTGTGGTACAGTGTTGGTGTTGGGGAGTGTTGTGGTACAGTGTTGGTGTTGGGGAGTGTTGTGGTACAGTGTTGGTGTTGGGGAGTGTTGTGGTACAGTGTTGGTGTTGGGGAGTGTTGTGGTACAGTGTTGGTGTTGGGGAGTGTTGTGGTACAGTGTTGGTGTTGGGGAGTGTTGTGGTACAGTGTTGGTGTTGGGGAGTGTTGTGGTACAGTGTTGGTGTTGGGGAGTGTTGTGGTACAGTGTTGGTGTTGGGGAGTGTTGTGGTACAGTGTTGGTGTTGGGGAGTGTTGTGGTACAGTGTTGGTGTTGGGGAGTGTTGTGGTACAGTGTTGGTGTTGGGGAGTGTTGTGGTACAGTGTTGGTGTTGGGGAGTGTTGTGGTACAGTGTTGGTGTTGGGGAGTGTTGTGGTACAGTGTTGGTGTTGGGGAGTGTTGTGGTACAGTGTTGGTGTTGGGGAGTGTTGTGGTACAGTGTTGGTGTTGGGGAGTGTTGTGGTACAGTGTTGGTGTTGGGGAGTGTTGTGGTACAGTGTTGGTGTTGGGGAGTGTTGTGGTACAGTGTTGGTGTTGGGGAGTGTTGTGGTACAGTGTTGGTGTTGGGGAGTGTTGTGGTACAGTGTTGGTGTTGGGGAGTGTTGTGGTACAGTGTTGGTGTTGGGGAGTGTTGTGGTACAGTGTTGGTGTTGGGGAGTGTTGTGGTACAGTGTTGGTGAGTGTTGTGGTACAGTGTTGGTGTTGGGGAGTGTTGTGGTACAGTGTTGGTGTTGGGGAGTGTTGTGGTACAGTGTTGGTGAGTGTTGTGGTACAGTGTTGGTGTTGGGGAGTGTTGTGGTACAGTGTTGGTGAGTGTTGTGGTACAGTGTTGGTGTTGGGGAGTGTTGTGGTACAGTGTTGGTGTTGGGGAGTGTTGTGGTACAGTGTTGGTGTTGCGGAGTGTTGTGGTACAGTGTTGGTGTTGGGGAGTGTTGTGGTACAGTGGTGGTGGTGGTGCAGTTGTGGTGGTAGTGGTGCAGTGGTGGTGGTGGTGGTGGTGGTGCAGTGGTGGTGGTAATAGTAACAGTGTATTATGGTGGTCCAGTGTATTATGGTGGTCCACAGTGTATTATGGTGATCCACAGTGTATTATGGTGGTCCACAGTGTATTATGGTGGTCCAGTGTATTATGGTGGTCCACAGTGTATTATGGTGGTCCACAGTGTATTATGGTGGTCCACAGTGTATTATGGTGGTCCACAGTGTATTATGGTGGTCCACAGTGTATTATGGTGGTCCACAGTGTATTATGGTGGTCCACAGTGTATTATAGTGGTCCAGTGTATTATGGTGGTCCACAGTGTATTACGGTGGTCCACAGTGTATTACAGTGGTCCACAGTGTATTATGGTGGTCCAGTGTATTATGGTGGTCCACAGTGTATTACGGTGGTCCACAGTGTATTACAGTGGTCCAAAGTGTATCATGGTGGTCCAGTGTATTATGGTGGTCCACAGTGTATTACGGTGGTCCACAGTGTATTACAGTGGTCCACAGTGTATTACAGTGGTCCACAGTGTATTATGGTGGTCCAGTGTATTATGGTGGTCCACAGTGTATTACGGTGGTCCACAGTGTATTACAGTGGTCCACAGTGTATTATGGTGGTCCACAGTGTATTATGGTGGTCCACAGTGTATTATGGTGGTCCACAGTGTATTACGGTGGTCCACAGTGTATTATGGTGGTCCACAGTGTATTATGGTGGTCCACAGTGTATTATGGTGGTCCACAGTGTATTACAGTGGTCCACAGTGTATTATGGTGGTCCACAGTGTATTATGGTGGTCCACAGTGTATTATGGTGGTCCACAGTGTATTACGGTGGTCCACAGTGTATTACAGTGGTCCACAGTGTATTATGGTGGTCCACAGTGTATTATGGTGGTCCACAGTGTATTATGGTGGTCCACAGTGTATTACAGTGGTCCACAGTGTATTATGGTGGTCCACAGTGTATTATGGTGGTCCACAGTGTATTATGGTGGTCCACAGTGTATTATGGTGGTCCACAGTGTATTATGGTGGTCCACAGTGTATTATGGTGGTCCACAGTGTATTATGGTGGTCCACAGTGTATTATGGTGGTCCACAGTGTATTATGGTGGTCCACAGTGTATTATGGTGGTCCACAGTGTATTACGGTGGTCCACAGTGTATTATGGTGGTCCACAGTGTATTATGGTGGTCCACAGTGTATCATGGTGGTCCACAGTGTATTACAGTGGTCCACAGTGTATTATGGTGGTCCACAGTGTATTACAGTGGTCCACAGTGTATTATGGTGGTCCACAGTGTATTATGGTGGTCCACAGTGTATTACAGTGGTCCACAGTGTATTACAGTGGTCCACAGTGTATTACAGTGGTCCACAGTGTATTACAGTGGTCCACAGTGTATTACAGTGGTCCAGTGTATTATGGTGGTCCCACAACCTTAAACTCACTACAATAGTAACCACAATCCTTGTAATAGTAATAATGGTAGTCTACCATCACCACAACCCTAATAATGGTAGTCTACCATCACCACAACCCTAATAATGGTAGTCTACCATCACCACAACCCTAATAATGGTAGTCTACCATCACCACAACCCTAATAATGGTAGTCTACCATCACCACAACCCTAATAATGGTAGTCTACCATCACCACAACCCTAATAATGGTAGTCTACCATCACCACAACCCTAATAATGGTAGTCTACCATCACCACAACCCTAATAATGGTAGTCTACCATCACCACAACCCTAATAATGGTAGTCTACCATCACCACAACCCTAATAATGGTAGTCTACCATCACCACAACCCTAATAATGGTAGTCTACCATCACCACAACCCTAATAATGGTAGTCTACCATCACCACAACCCTAATAATGGTAGTCTACCATCACCACAACCCTAATAATGGTAGTCTACCATCACCACAACCCTAATAATGGTAGTCTACCATCACCACAACCCTAATAATGGTAGTCTACCATCACCACAACCCTAATAATGGTAGTCTACCATCACCACAACCCTAATAATGGTAGTCTACCATCACCACAACCCTAATAATGGTAGTCTACCATCACCACAACCCTAATAAGGGTAGTCTACCATCACCACAACCCTAATAATGGTAGTCTACCATCACCACAACCCTAATAATGGTAGTCTACCATCACCACAACCCTAATAATGGTAGTCTACCATCACCACAACCCTAATAATGGTAGTCTACCATCACCACAACCCTAATAATGGTAGTCTACCATCACCACAACCCTAATAAGGGTAGTCTACCATCACAACCCTAATAAGGGTAGTCTACCATCACCACAACCCTAATAATGGTAGTCTACCATCACCACAACCCTAATAAGGGTAGTCTACCATCACAACCCTAATAAGGGTAGTCTACCATCACCACAACCCTAATAAGGGTAGTCTACCATCACCACAACCCTAATAAGGGTAGTCTACCATCACCACAACCCTAATAAGGGTAGTCTACCATCACCACAACAATAATAAGGGTAGTCTACCATCACCACAACCCTAATAAGGTTAGTCTACCATCACCACAACCCTAATAAGAGTAGTCTACCATCACCACAACAACCCTGGTAATGGTAATAATGGTAGCCTACCATTACTACCACACTTGCCTGCACAAGAATCACCACACACATAAAAATAACGTATTAAAAATCAGAATATTTATAACGGCAGTAATTCCAGGCAGCCATAACCACTTTTTACTGGCGAAGACTTTTGTACCAGATCAATAAGGGAAAAAACGCTTTTATTACTCTCACTAAGTCAGAGAAGTTATCAAGGTGGGTGATGGTGTAGGATCACTGTCAGCAGTGTTATCATGGTGTAGGATCACTGTCAGCAGTGTTATCATGGTGTAAGATCACTGTCAGCAGTGTTATCATGGTGTAGGATCACTGTCAGCAGTGTTATCATGGTGTAGGATCACTGTCAGCAGTGTTATCATGGTGGGTAATGGTGTAGGATCACTGTCAGCAGTGTTATCATGGTGGGTGATGGTGTAGGATCACTGTCAGCAGTGTTATCATGGTGGGTGATGGTGTAGGATCACTGTCAGCAGTGTTATCATGGTGTAGGATCACTGGCAGCAGTGTTATCAAGGTGGGTGATGGTGTAGGATCACTGTCAGCAGTGTTATCATGGTGGGTGATGGTGTAGGATCACTGTCAGCAGTGTTATCATGGTGTAGGATCACTGTCAGCAGTGTTATCATGGTGTAGGATCACTGTCAGCAGTGTTATCATGGTGTAGGATCACTGTCAGCAGTGTTATCATGGTGTAGGATCACTGTCAGCAGTGTTATCATGGTGTAGGATCACTGTCAGCAGTGTTATCATGGTGTAGGATCACTGTCAGCAGTGTTATCATGGTGGGTGATGTAGGATCACTGTCAGCAGTGTTATCATGGTGGGTGATGTTGTAGGATCACTGTCAGCAGTGTTATCATGGTGTAGGATCACTGTCAGCAGTGTTATCATGGTGGGTAATGGTGTAGGATCACTGTCAGCAGTGTTATCATGGTGGGTGATGGTGTAGGATCACTGTCAGCAGTGTTATCATGGTGGGTGATGGTGTAGGATCACTGTCAGCAGTGTTATCATGGTGGGTGATGGTGTAGGATCACTGTCAGCAGTGTTATCATGGTGGGTGATGGTGTAGGATCACTGTCAGCAGTGTTATCATGGTGGGTGATGGTGTAGGATCACTGTCAGCAGTGTTATCAAGGTGGGTGATGGTGTAGGATCACTGTCAGCAGTGTTATCAAGGTGGGTGATGGTGTAGGATCACTGTCAGCAGTGTTATCATGGTGGGTGATGTTGTAGGATCACTGTCAGCAGTGTTATCATGGTGGGTGATGTTGTAGGATCACTGTCAGCAGTGTTATCATGGTGTAGGATCACTGTCAGCAGTGTTATCATGGTGGGTAATGGTGTAGGATCACTGTCAGCAGTGTTATCATGGTGGGTGATGGTGTAGGATCACTGTCAGCAGTGTTATCAAGGTGGGTGATGGTGTAGGATCACTGTCAGCAGTGTTATCATGGTGGGTGATGGTGTAGGATCACTGTCAGCAGTGTTATCAAGGTGGGTGATGGTGTAGGATCACTGTCAGCAGTGTTATCATGGTGTAGGATCACTGTCAGCAGTGTTATCATGGTGGGTAATGGTGTAGGATCACTGTCAGCAGTGTTATCATGGTGTAGGATCACTGTCAGCAGTGTTATCATGGTGGGTGATGGTGTAGGATCACTGTCAGCAGTGTTATCATGGTGGGTGATGGTGTAGGATCACTGTCAGCAGTGTTATCATGGTGGGTGATGGTGTAGGATCACTGTCAGCAGTGTTATCATGGTGTAGGATCACTGTCAGCAGTGTTATCATGGTGGGTAATGGTGTAGGATCACTGTCAGCAGTGTTATCATGGTGGGTGATGGTGTAGGATCACTGTCAGCAGTGTTATCATGGTGTAGGATCACTGTCAGCAGTGTTATCATGGTGTAGGATCACTGTCAGCAGTGTTATCATGGTGGGTGATGGTGTAGGATCACTGTCAGCAGTGTTATCATGGTGGGTGATGGTGTAGGATCACTGTCAGCAGTGTTATCATGGTGTAGGATCACTGTCAGCAGTGTTATCAAGGTGGGTGATGGTGTAGGATCACTGTCAGCAGTGTTATCAAGGTGGGTGATGGTGTAGGATCACTGTCAGCAGTGTTATCATGGTGTAGGATCACTGTCAGCAGTGTTATCATGGTGGGTGATGGTGTAGGATCACTGTCAGCAGTGTTATCATGGTGGGTGATGGTGTAGGATCACTGTCAGCAGTGTTATCATGGTGGGTGATGGTGTAGGATCACTGTCAGCAGTGTTATCATGGTGGGTGATGGTGTAGGATCACTGTCAGCAGTGTTATCATGGTGGGTGATGGTGTAGGATCACTGTCAGCAGTGTTATCATGGTGGGTGATGGTGTAGGATCACTGTCAGCAGTGTTATCATGGTGGGTGATGGTGTAGGATCACTGTCAGCAGTGTTATCAAGGTGGGTGATGGTGTAGGATCACTGTCAGCAGTGTTATCATGGTGTAGGATCACTGTCAGCAGTGTTATCATGGTGTAGGATCACTGTCAGCAGTGTTATCATGGTGTAGGATCACTGTCAGCAGTGTTATCATGGTGGGTGATGGTGTAGGATCACTGTCAGCAGTGTTATCATGGTGGGTGATGGTGTAGGATCACTGTCAGCAGTGTTATCATGGTGGGTGATGGTGTAGGATCACTGTCAGCAGTGTTATCATGGTGGGTGATGGTGTAGGATCACTGTCAGCAGTGTTATCATGGTGGGTGATGGTGTAGGATCACTGTCAGGAGTGTTATCATGGTGGGTGGTGTTATCATCATGGTGGGTGATGGTGTAGGATCACTGTCAGCAGTGTTATCAAGGTGGGTGATGGTGTAGGATCACTGTCAGCAGTGTTATCATGGTGGGTGATGGTGTAGGATCACTGTCAGCAGTGTTATCAAGGTGGGTGATGGCGTAGGATCACTGTCAGCAGTGTTATCATGTTATCACTGTCAGCAGTGTTATGGTGTAGGATCACTGTCAGCAGTGTTATCATGGTGGGTGATGGCGTAGGATCACTGTCAGCAGTGTTATCATGGTGGGTGATGGTGTAGGATCACAGTCACTAGTGTTCTCAGGGTGGGTGATGGTGTAGGATCACTGTCAGCAGTGTTATCATGGTGGGTGATGGTGTAGGACCACTGTCAGCAGTGTTATCATGGTGGGTGATGGTGTAGGATCACTGTCAGCAGTGTTATCATGGTGTAGGATCACTGTCAGCAGTGTTATCATGGTGGGTGATGGTGTAGGATCACTGTCAGCAGTGTTATCATGGTGGGTGATGGTGTAGGATCACTGTCAGCAGTGTTATCATGGTGGGTGATGGTGTAGGATCACTGTCAGCAGTGTTATCATGGTGGGTGATGGTGTAGGATCACTGTCAGCAGTGTTATCACGGTGGGTGGTGTAGGATCACTGTCAGCAGTGTTATCATGATGGGTGATGGTGTAGGATCACTGTCAGCAGTGTTATCAAGGTGGGTGATGGTGTAGGATCACTGTCAGCAGTGTTATCAAGGTGGGTGATGGTGTAGGATCACTGTCAGCAGTGTTATCATGGTGGGTGATGGTGTAGGATCACTGTCAGCAGTGTTATCATGGTGGGTGATGGTGTAGGATCACTGTCAGCAGTGTTATCATGGTGTAGGATCACTGTCAGCAGTGTTATCATGGTGTAGGATCACTGTCAGTAGTGTTATCATGGTGGGTGATGGTGTAGGATCACTGTCAGCAGTGTTATCATGGTGGGTGATGGTGTAGGATCACTGTCAGCAGTGTTATCATGGTGGGTGATGGTGTAGGATCACTGTCAGCAGTGTTATCATGGTGTAGGATCACTGTCAGCAGTGTTATCATGGGTGATGGTGTAGGATCACTGTCAGCAGTGTTATCATGGTGGGTGATGGTGTAGGATCAGCAGTGTGGTAGGATCACTGTCAGCAGTGTTATCATGGTGGGTGATGGTGTAGGATCACTGTCAGCAGTGTTATCATGGTGGGTGATGGTGTAGGATCACTGTCAGCAGTGTTATCATGGTGGGTGATGGTGTAGGATCACTGTCAGCAGTGTTATCATGGTGGGTGATGGTGTAGGATCACTGTCAGCAGTGTTATCATGGTGGGTGATGGTGTAGGATCACTGTCAGCAGTGTTATCATGGTGGGTGATGGTGTAGGATCACTGTCAGCAGTGTTATCAAGGTGGGTGATGGTGTAGGATCACTGTCAGCAGTGTTATCAAGGTGGGTGATGGTGTAGGATCACTGTCAGCAGTGTTATCATGGTGGGTGATGGTGTAGGATCACTGTCAGCAGTGTTATCAAGGTGGGTGATGGTGTAGGATCACTGTCAGCAGTGTTATCATGGTGGGTGAGGGTGTAGGTGGGTGATGGTGTAGGATCACTGTCAGCAGTGTTATCATGGTGGGTGATGGTGTAGGATCACTGTCAGCAGTGTTATCATGGTGGGTGATGGTGTAGGATCACTGTCAGCAGTGTTATCATGGTGGGTGATGGTGTAGGATCACTGTCAGTAGTGTTATCATGGTGGGTGGTGTAGGATCACTGTCAGCAGTGTTATCATGGTGTAGGATCACTGTCAGCAGTGTTATCATAGTGGGTGATGGTGTAGGATCACTGTCAGCAGTGTTATCATGGTGGGTGATGGTGTAGGATCACTGTCAGCAGTGTTATCATGGTGGGTGATGGTGTAGGATCACTGTCAGCAGTGTTATCATGGTGGGTGGTGTAGGATCACTGTCAGCAGTGTTATCATGGTGGGTGATGGTGTAGGATCACTGTCAGCAGTGTTATCATGGTGGGTGATGGTGTAGGATCACTCAGCAGTGTTATCAAGGTGGGTGGTGTAGGATCACTGTCAGCAGTGTTATCATGGTGGGTGGTGTAGGATCACTGTCAGCAGTGTTATCAAGGTGGGTGATGGTGTAGGATCACTGTCAGCAGTGTTATCATGGTGGGTGATGGTGTAGGATCACTGTCAGCAGTGTTATCATGGTGGGTGATGGTGTAGGATCACTGTCAGCAGTGTTATCATGGTGGGTGATGGTGTAGGATCACTGTCAGCAGTGTTATCATGGTGGGTGATGGTGTAGGATCATTGTCAGCAGTGTTATCATGGTGGGTGATGGTGTAGGATCACTGTCAGCAGTGTTATCATGGTGAGTGATGGTGTAGGATCACTGTCAGCAGTGTTATCATGGTGGGTGATGGTGTAGGATCACTGTCAGCAGTGTTATCATGGTGGGTGATGGTGTAGGATCACTGTCAGCAGTGTTATCAAGGTGTAGGATCACTGTCAGCAGTGTTATCATGGTGGATCATGGTGTAGGATCACTGTCAGCAGTGTTATCATGGTGGGTGATGGTGTAGGATCACTGTCAGCAGTGTTATCATGGTGGGTGATGGTGTAGGATCACTGTCAGCAGTATTATCAAGGTGTAGGATCACTCTCAGCAGTGTTATCATGGTGGGTGATGGTGTAGGATCACTGTCAGCAGTGTTATCATGGTGGGTGATGGTGTAGGATCACTGTCAGCAGTGTCATAAAGGTGGGTGATGGTGTAGGATCACTGGCAGCAGTGTTATCATGGTGGGTGATGGTGTAGGATCACTGTCAGCAGTGTTATCATGGTGGGTGATGGTGTAGGATCACTGTCAGCAGTGTCATCAAGGTGGGTGATGGTGTAGGATCACTGTCAGCAGTGTTATCAAGGTGGGTGATGGTGTAGGATCATTGTCAGCAGTGTTATCAAGGTGGGTGATGGTGTAGGATCACTGTCAGCAGTGTTATCATGGTGGGTGGTGTAGGATCACTGTCAGCAGTGTTATCATGGTGGGTGATGGTGTAGGATCACTGTCAGCAGTGTTATCATGGTGGGTGATGATGTAGGATCACTGTCAGCAGTGTTATCATGGGTGATGGTGTAGGATCACTGTCAGCAGTGTTATCAAGGTGGCTGATGGTGTAGGATCATTGTCAGCAGTGTTATCAAGGTGTAGGATCACTGTCAGCAGTGTTATCAAGGTGGGTGATGGTGTAGGATCACTGTCAGCAGTGTTATCAAGGTGTAGGATCACTGTCAGCAGTGTTACCAAGGTGGGTGATGGTGTAGGATCACTGTCAGCAGTTGCATCAAGGTGTAGGATCACTGTCAGCAGTGTTATCAAGGTGGGTGGTGTAGGATCACTGTCAGCAGTGTTATCAAGGTGGGTGATGGTGTAGGTTCATTGTCAGCAGTGTTATCAAGGTGGGTGATGGTGTAGGATCACTGTCAGCAGTGTTATCAAGGTGGGTGATGGTGTAGGATCACTGTCAGCAGTGTTATCAAGGTGGGTGATGGTGTAGTATCACTGTCAGCAGTGTTATCAAGGTGGGTGATGGTGTAGGATCACTGTCAGCAGTTGTGTCAAGGTGTAGGATCACTGTCAACAGTGTTATCAAGGTGGGTGATGGTGTAGGATCACTGTCAGCAGTGTTATCAAGGTGGGTGATGGTGTAGGATCATTGTCAGCAGTGTTATCAAGGTGGGTGATGGTGTAGGATCACTGTCAGCAGTGTTATCAAGGTGGGTGATGGTGTAGGATCATTGTTAGCAGTGTTATCATGGTGGGTGATGGTGTAGGATCACTGTCAGCAGTGTTATCAAGGTGGGTGATGGTGTAGGATCACTGTCAGCAGTGTTATCAAGGTGGGTGATGGTGTAGGATCACTGTCAGCAGTTGTATCAAGGTGTAGGATCACTGTCAGCAGTGTTATCAAGGTGTGTGATGGTGTAGGATCAGTCAGCAGTGTTATCAAGGTGTAGGATCACTGTCAGCAGTGTTATCAAGGTGTAGGATCACTGTCAGCAGTGTTATCAAGGTGGGTGATGGTGTAGAATCACTGTCAGCAGTTATCAAGGTGTAGGATCACTCCCCACCACTCCTCCCCACCCCTCCTCCCCACCCTCACCACCACTCCTCCCCACCCTCACCACCACTCCTCCCCACCCTCACCACCACTCCTCCCCACCACTCCTCCCCACCCTCACCACCACTCCTCCCCACCCTCACCACCACTCCTCCCCACCCTCACCACCACTCCTCCCCACCCTCACCACCACTCCTCCCCACCCTCACCACCACACCTCCCCACCCTCCCCACCACTCCACCCCACCCACCCCACCACACCTCCCCACCCTCACCACCACTCCTCCCCACCCTCACCACCACTCCTCCCCACCCTCCCACCCTCACCACCACTCCTCCCCACCACACCTCCCCACCCTCCCACCACTCCTCCCCACCACTCCTTCCCACCCTCACCACCACTCCTCCCCACCCTCACCACCACTCCCCACCCTCACCACCACCCCTCCCCACCCTCACCACCACTCCTCCCCCACCCTCACCACCACTCCTCCCCCACCCTCACCACCACTCCTCCCCACCCTCACCACCACCACTCCCCACCCTCACCACCACTCCTCCCCACCCTCACCACCACTCCTCCCCACCCTCACCACCACTCCTCCCCACCCTCACCACCACTCCTCCCCACCCACACCACCACCACTCCCCACCCTCACCACCACTCCTCCCCACCCTCACCACCACTCCTCCCCACCCTCACCACCACTCCTCCCCACCCTCACCACCACTCCTCACCACCCTCACCACCACCACTCCCCACCCTCACCACCACTCCTCCCCACCCTCACCACCACTCCTCCCCACCCCTCCTCCCCACCCTCACCACCACTCCTCCCCACCCTCACCACCACTCCTCCCCACCCTCACCACCACTCCTCCCCACCACTCCTCCCCACCCTCACCACCACTCCTCCCCACCACTCCTCCCCACCCTCACCACCACTCCTCCCCACCCTCACCACCACTCCTCCCCACCCTCACCACCACTCCTCCCCACCCTCACCACACCTCCCCACCCTCACCACCACACCTCCCCACCCTCACCACCACTCCTCCCCCCCCCCACCACCACACCTCCCCACCCTCACCACCACTCCTCCCACCGTCACCACCACTCCTCCCCACCCTCACCACCACCCTCCCCACCCTCACCACCACTCCCCACCGTCACCACCACTCCTCCCCACCCTCACCACCACACCTCCCCACCCTCACCACCACTCCTCCCCACCGTCACCACCACTCCTCCCCACCCTCACCACCACCCTCCCCACCCTCACCACCACTCCCCACCGTCACCACCACTCCTCCCCACCCTCACCACCACTCCCCACCGTCACCACCACTCCTCCCCACCCTCACCACCACTCCTCCCCCACCCTCACCACCACCACTCCCCACCGTCACCACCACTCCTCCCCACCCTCACCACCACTCCTCCCCACCCTCACCACCACACCTCCCCACCCTCACCACCACTCCTCCCCACCCTCCCCACCCTCACCACCACTCCTCCCCACCACACCTCCCCACCCTCCCCACCACTCCTCCCCACCACTCCTTCCCCACCCTCACCACCACTCCTCCCCACCCTCACCACCACTCCTCCCCACCCTCACCACCACTCCTCCCCACCCTCACCACCACTCCTCCCCACCCTCACCACCACTCCTCCCCACCCACACCACCACTCCTCCCCACCCTCACCACCACTCCTCCCCACCCTCACCACCACTCCTCCCCACCCTCACCACCACTCCTCCCCACCCTCACCACCACTACTCCCCACCCTCACCACCACTCCTCCCCACCCTCACCACCACTCCTCCCCACCCTCACCACCACACCACCCCCCCCGCACCACCACTCCTCCCCACCCTCACCACCACTCCTCCCCACCCTCACCACCACACCTCCCCACCCTCACCACCACACCTCCCCACCCTCACCACCACACCTCCCCACCCTCACCACCACTCCTACCCACCGTCACCACCACTCCTCCCCACCCTCACCACCACCCTCCCCACCCTCACCACCACTCCCCACCGTCACCACCACTCCTCCCCACCCTCACCACCACACCTCCCCCACCCTCACCACCACTCCTCCCCACCGTCACCACCACTCCTCCCCACCCTCACCACCACACCTCCCCACCCTCACCACCACTCCCCACCTCACCCCACTCCTCCCCACTCACCACCCTCCCCACCGTCCCACCACTCCTCCCCACCCTCACCACCACTCCTCCCCACCCTCACCACCACCACTCCCCACCCTCACCACCACTCCTCCCCACCATCACCACCCTCACCACCACGTCTCCCCACCGTCACCACCACCACTCCCCACCCTCACCACCACTCCTCCCCACCATCACCACCCACACCACCACTCCTCCCCAGTCACCACCCGTCACCACCACTCCTCCCCACATCACCACCCTCACCCCACTCCTCCCCACCATCACCACCCTCACCACCACTCCTCCCCACCCTCACCACCCCACCACTCCTCCCCACCCTCACCACCACTCCTCCCCACCCTCACCACCACTCCTCCCCACCCTCACCACCACCACTCCTCCCCACCCTCCCCCACTCCTCCCCACCCTCCCCACCACTCCTCCCCAGCGTCACCACCACTCCTCCCCACCCTCCCCACCCTCACCACCACTCCTCCCCACCCTCACCACCACTCCTCCCCACCCTCACCACCACACCTCCCCACCCTCCCCACCACTACCCCCCCACCCTCACCACCACTCCTCCCCACCCTCCCCACCACTCCTCCCCACCCTCACCACCACTCCTCCCCACCCTCACCACCACTCCTCCCCACCCACACCACCACTCCTCCCCACACTCACCACCACTCCTCCCCACACTCACCACCACTCCGCCCCACCGTCACCACCACTCCTCCCCACCCTCACCACCACTCCTCCCCACCGTCACCACCACTCCTCCCCACCGTCACCACCACTCCTCCCCACCCTCCCCACCACTCCTCCCCACCCTCCCCACCACCCTCCCCACCCTCACCACCACTCCTCCCCACCCTCCCCACCACCCCTCCCCACCCTCCCCACCACCACTCCCACCCTCACCACCACCACTCCCCACCCTCCCCACCACCACTCGCCACCCTCCCCACCCTCACCACCACTCCTCCCCACCCTCCCCACCACCACTCCCCACCCTCCCCACCACCACTCCCCCACCCTCCCCACCACCACTCCCACCCTCCCCACCACTCCTCCCCACCCTCCTCCCCACCGTCACCACCACTCCTCCCCACCCTCACCACCACTCCTCCCCACCCTCCCCACCACTCCTCCCCACCACCAGAATGGAGTCAGTCTGGGCTCGGTTTTTACCTCCTTCACACTTTTTTCCTGCCTTACACTAATGTGTTTTGAATGACCCATAGACATCATAAGTAAAGATAGCAGGAAAGATAGTAAAGATAGCAGGAAAGATAGTAAAGATAGCAGGAAAGATAGTAAAGATAGCAGGAAAGATAGTAAAGATAGCAGGAAAGATAGTAAAGATAGCAGGAAAGATAGTAAAGATAGCAGGAAAGATAGTAAAGATAGCAGGAAAGATAGTAAAGATAGCAGGAAAGATAGTAAAGATAGCAGGAAAGATAGTAAAGATAGCAGGAAAGATAGTAAAGATAGCAGGAAAGATAGTAAAGATAGCAGGAAAGATAGTAAAGATAGCAGGAAAGATAGTAAAGATAGCAGGAAAGATAGTAAAGATAGCAGGAAAGATAGTAAAGATAACAGGAAAGATAGTAAAGATAACAGGAAAGACAGTAAAGACAGCAGGAAAGATAGTAAAGATAACAGGAAAGATAGTAAAGATAGCAGGAAAGATAGTAAAGATAGCAGGAAAGATAGTAAAGATAACAGGAAAGATAGTAAAGACAGCAGGAAAGATAGTAAAGATAGCAGATAACAGTAAAGATAGTAAAGATAGCAGGAAAGATAGTAAAGATAGCAGGAAAGATAGTAAAGATAGCAGGAAAGATAGTAAAGACAGCAGGAAAGATAGTAAAGATAGCAGGAAAGATAGCAGGATAGTAGAGATAGCAGGAAAGATAGTAAAGATATCAGGAAAGATAGTAAAGATAGCAGGAAAGATAGAGATAGCAGGAAAGATAGTAAAGATAGCAGGAAAGATAGAGATAGCAGGATAGTAAAGATAGCAGGAAAGATAGTAAAGATAGCAGGAAAGATAGTAAAGATAGCAGGAAAGATAGTAAAGATAGCAGGAAAGATAGTAAAGATAGCAGGAAAGATAGTAAAGATAGCAGGAAAGATAGTAAAGATAGCAGGAAAGATAGTAAAGATAGCAGGAAAGATAGTAAAGATAGCAGGAAAGATAGTAAAGATAGCAGGAAAGATAGTAAAGATAGCAGGAAAGATAGTAAAGATAACAGGAAAGATAGTAAAGATAGCAGGAAAGATAGTAAAGACAGCAGGAAAGATAGTAAAGATAGCAGGAAAGATAGTAAAGATAGCAGGAAAGATAGTAAAGATAGCAGGAAAGATAGTAAAGATAGCAGGAAAGATAGTAAAGATAGCAGGAAAGATAGTAAAGATAGCAGGAAAGATAGTAAAGATAGCAGGAAAGATAGTAAAGATAGCAGGAAAGATAGTAAAGATAGCAGGAAAGATAGTAAAGATAGTATTTAAGAAATAGTAAAGATAGCAGGAAAGATAGTAAAGATAGCAGGAAAGATAGTAAAGATAGCAGGAAAGATAGTAAAGATAGCAGGAAAGATAGTAGAGATAGCAGGAAAGATAGTAAAGACAGCAGGAAAGATAGTAAAGATAGCAGGAAAGATAGTAAAGATAGTAAAGATAGCAGGAAAGATAGTAAAGATAGCAGGAAAGATAGTAAAGATAGCAGGAAAGATAGTAAAGATAGCAGGAAAGATAGTAAAGATAGCAAATAACCACAACCTCACACTACCACCACCCACTACACCCATCAACCACTACACCCATCACCCACTACACCCACCACCACCCACTACACCCATTTCACCCACCACCACCCACTACACACCCCACTACCACCCACTACGCACCCCACTACCACCCACTACAACCACTACCACCCACTACACAACCCACTACCACCCACTACAACCACCACCACCCACTACAACCACCACCACCCACTACACACCCCACTACCACTACCACCCACTACATACCCCACTACCACCCACTACAACCACTTACACCCACTACACACCCCACCACCACCCACTACAACCACTTACACCCACTACACACCCCACCACCACCCACTACAACCATCACCACCCACCCCATTACCACCCACTACACAACCCACTACCACCTACTACAACCACCACCACCCACTACAACCACTACCACCCACTACACAACCCACTACAACCACCACCACTACCACCCACTACACACCCCACTACCACCCACTACACAACCCACTACCACCTACTACAACCACTACCACCCACTACACAACCCACTACCACCTACTACAACGACTACCACCCACTACACAACCCACTACCACCCACTACAACCACCACCACCCACTACACACCCCACTACCACCCACTACAACCACTACCACCCACTACAACCACTACCACCCACTACACGACCCACTACAACCACCACCACCCACTACACACCCCACTACAACCACTACCATCCACTACATACCCCACTACCACCCACTACAACCACTACCACCCACTGCAACCACCACCACCCACTACACCCCACTACAACGACCACCACCCACTACACAACCCACTACCACCCACTACAACCACTACCACCCACTACACATCCCACTACCACCCACTACCACCCACTACACAACCCACTACCACCCACTACAACCACTACCACCCACTACACAACCCACTACCACCCACTACAACCACCACCACCCACTACACACCCCACTACCACCCACTACAACCACTACACAACCCACTACCACCACCACCACCCACTACACAACCCACTACAACCACCACCACCCACTACACACCCCACTACCACCCACTACAACCACTACCACCCACTACACATCCCACTACCACCCACTACAACCACCATCACCCACTACACTACCCACTGCATCACCCACTACACTACCCACTGCATCACCCACTACACAACCCACTACACAACCCACTACAACCACCACCACCCACTACACACCCCACTACCACCCACTACAACCACTACCACCCACTACACACCCCACTACCACCCACTACAACCACTACCACCCACTACACAACCCACTACCACCCACTACACATCCCACTACCACCCACTACACATCCCACTACCACCCACTACACACCCCACTACCACCCACTACAACCACTACCACCCACTACACAACCCACTACCACCCACTACACATCCCACTACCACCCACTACAACCACTACCACCCACTACACATCCCACTACCACCCACTACAACCACTACACATCCCACTACCACCCACTACAACCACTACACATCCCACTACCACCCACTACAACCACTACCACCCACTACACACCCCACTACCACCCACTACAACCACTACCACCCACTACATACCCCACTACAACCACTACCACCCACTACACAACCCACTACAACCACCATCACCCACTACACACCCCACTACCACCCGCTACAACCACTACCACCCACTACATACCCCACTACCACCCACTACAACCACTACCACCACCACCCACTACAACCACTACCACCCACTGCAACCACCACCACCCACTACACCCCACTACAACCACCACCACCCACTACACAACCCACTACCACCCACTACAACCACTACCACCCACTACACCCCACTAACACCCACTACAACCACTACCACTACACAACCCAATACCACCACCCACTACACACCCCACTACCACCCACTACAACCACTACCACCCACTACAACCACTACCACCCACTACAACCACTACCACCCACTACACATCCCACTACCACCCACTACACAACCCACTACCACCCACTACACATCCCACTACCACCCACTACACAACCCACTACCACCCACTACACATCCCACTACCACCCACTACAACCACTACCACCCACTACAACCACTACCACCCACTACACAACCCACTACCACCCACTACAACCACTACCACCCAC
>NC_091387.1:937211-962211 GCF_038502225.1 Cherax quadricarinatus
TGGTCCCAGCAGCCTTCATGTGAGGTAAGAGTGGTTCCAGCAGCCTTCATGTGAGGTAAGAGTGGTCCCAGCAGCCTTCATGTGAGGTAAGAGTGGTTCCAGCAGCCTTCATGTGAGGTAAGAGTGGTCCCAGCAGCCCTCATGTGAGGTAAGAGTGGTTCCAGCAGCCTTCATGTGAGGTAAGAGTGGTCCCAGCAGCCCTCATGTGAGGTAAGAGTGGTCCGGCAGCCCTCATGTGAGGTAAGAGTGGTCCCAGCAGCCTTCATGTGAGGCAAGAGTGGTCCCAGCAGCCTTCATGTGAGGCAAGAGTGGTTCCAGCAGCCTTCATGTGAGGTAAGAGTGGTCCCAGCAGCCCTCATGTGAGGTAAGAGTGGTTCCAGCAGCCTTCATGTGAGGTAAGAGTGGTCCCAGCAGCCCTCATGTGAGGTAAGAGTGGTCCGGCAGCCCTCATGTGAGGTAAGAGTGGTCCCAGCAGCCTTCATGTGAGGCAAGAGTGGTCCCAGCAGCCTTCATGTGAGGCAAGAGTGGTTCCAGCAGCCTTCATGTGAGGTAAGAGTGGTTCCAGCAGCCTTCATGTGAGGCAAGAGTGGTCCCAGCAGCCTTCATGTGAGGTAAGAGTGGTCCCAGCAGCCTTCACGTGAGGTAAGAGTGGTCCCAGCAGCCTTCATGTGAGGTAAGAGTGGTCCCAGCAGCCTTCATGTGAGGTAAGAGTGGTCCAAGCAGCCTTCATGTGAGGTAAGAGTGGTTCCAGCAGCCTTTATGTGAGGCAAGAGTGGTTCCAGCAGCCTTCATGTGAGGTAAGAGTGGTCCCAGCAGCCTTCATGTGAGGTAAGAGTGGTCCCAGCAGTCTTCATGTGAGGTAAGAGTGGTCCCAGCAGCCTTCATGTGAGGTAAGAGTGGTCCCAGCAGCCTTCATGTGAGGCAAGAGTGGTCCCAGAAGCCCTCATGTAAGGTAAGAGTGGTCCCAGCAGCCCTCCTGCGAGGTAAGAGTGGTCCCACCAGCCTTCATGTGAGGTAAGAGTAGTCCCAGCAGCCCTCCTGCGAGGTAAGAGTGGTCCCAGCAGCCCTCATGTGAGGTAAGAGTGGTCCCAGCAGCCTTCATGTGAGGTAAGAGTGGTCCCAGCAGCCTTCATGTGAGGTAAGAGTGGTCCCAGCAGCCTTCATGTGAGGCAAGAGTGGTCCAGCAGCCTTCAGGTGAGGTAAGAGTGGTCCAGCAGCCTTCATGTGAGGTAAGAGTGGTCCCAGCAGCCTTCATGTGAGGTAAGAGTGGTCCCAGCAGCCTTCATTGAAGGTAAGAGTGGTCCCAGCAGCCTTCATGTAAGGTAAGAGTGGTCCCAGCAGCCTTCATGTGAGGCAAGAGTGGTCCAGCAGCCTTCAAGTGAGGTAAGAGTGGTCCAGCAGCCTTCATGTGAGGTAAGAGTGGTCCCAGCAGCCTTCATGTGAGGTAAGAGTGGTCCAGCAGCCTTCATGTGAGGTAAGAGTGGTCCCAGCAGCCTTCATGTGAGGCAAGAGTGGTCCCAGCAGCCTTCATGTGAGGTAAGAGTGCTCCCAGCAGCCTTCACGTGAGGTAAGAGTGGTCCCAGCAGCCTTCATGTGAGGTAAGAGTGGTCCCAGCAGCCTTCATGCGAGGCAAGAGTGGTCCCAGCAGCCTTCATGTGAGGTAAGAGTGGTCCCAGCAGCCTTCATGTGAGGAAAGTGGTCCCAGCAGCCTTCATGTGATGTAAGAGTGGTCCCAGCAGCCTTTATGTGAGGCAAGAGTGGTCCCAGCAGCCTTCATGTGAGGCAAGAGTGGTCCCAGCAGCCTTCATGTGAGGTAAGAGTGGTCCCAGCAGCCTTCATGTGAGGCAAGAGTGGTCCCAGCAGCCTTCATGTGAGGCAAGAGTGGTCCCAGCAGCCTTCATGTGAGGTAAGAGTGGTCCCAGCAGCCTTCATGTGAGGTAAGAGTGGTCCCAGCAGCCTTCATGTGAGGTAAGAGTGGTCCCAGCAGCCTTCATGTGAGGTAAGAGTGGTCCCAGCAGCCTTCATGTGAGGCAAGAGTGGTCCCAGCAGCCTTCATGTGAGGTAAGAGTGGTCCCCGCAGCCTTCATGTGAGGTAAGAGTGGTTCCAGCAGCCTTCATGTGAGGTAAGAGTGGTCCCAGCAGCCTTCATGTGAGGTAAGAGTGGTCCCAGCAGCCTTCATGTGAGGTAAGAGTGGTCCCAGCAGCCTTCATGTGAGGTAAGAGTGGTCCCAGCAGCCTTCATGTGAGGTAAGAGTGGTCCCAGCAGCCTTCATGTGAGGTAAGAGTGGTTCCAGCAGCCTTCATGTGAGGTAAGAGTGGTCCCAGCAGCCTTCATGTAAGGTAATAGTGGTCCCAGCAGCCTTCATGTGAGGTAAGAGTGGTCCCAGCAGCCTTCATGTGAGGTAAGAGTGGTCCCAGCAGCCTTCATGTGAGGTAAGAGTGGTCCCAGCAGCCTTCATGTGAGGTAAGAGTGGTTCCAGCAGCCTTCATGTGAGGTAAGAGTGGTCCCAGCAGCCTTCATGTGAGGTAAGAGTGGTCCCAGCAGCCTTCATGTGAGGTGAGAGTGGTCCCAGCAGCCTTCATGTGAGGTAAGAGTGGTCCCAGCAGCCTTCATGTGAGGTAAGAGTGGTCCCAGCAGCCTTCATGTGAGGTGAGAGTGGTCCCAGCAGCCTTCATGTGAGGTAAGAGTGGTCCCAGCAGTCTTCATGTGAGGTAAGAGTGGTCCCAGCAGCCTTCATGTGAGGTAAGTGAGCCAGGTCCGGTTAAACATAACCACAACACTGACCTTAGCCACACCTAACTACAACACTGACCTTAGCCACACCTGAGTAACCACAACACTGACCTTAGCCACACCTGAGTAACTACAACACTGACCTTAGCCACACCTGAGTAACTACAACACTGACCTTAGCCACACCTGAGTAACAACACTGACCTTAGCCACACCTGGGTAACTACAACACTGACCTTAGCCACACCTGAGTAACTACAACACTGACCTTAGCCACACCTGAGTAACAACACTGACCTTAGCCACACCTGAGTAACTACAACACTGACCTTAGCCACACCTGAGTAACTACAACACTGACCTTAGCCACACCTGAGTAACTACAACACTGACCTTAGCCACACCTGAGTAACTACAACACTGACCTTAGCCACACCTGAGTAACCACAACACTGACCTTAGCCACACCTGAGTAACAACACTGACCTTAGCCACACCTAACTACAACCCTGACCTTAGCCACACCTGAGTAACTACAACACTGACCTTAGCCACACCTGAGTAACTACAACACTGACCTTAGCCACACCTGAGTAACTACAACACTGACCTTAGCCACACCTGAGTAACTACAACACTGACCTTAGCCACACCTGAGTAACTACAACACTGGCCCCTCACACCACCCACCCACTACAATATCTCCCACCTCTTCTTCCCTCAGCGCCCCCCTGCCGCCCAAGGTACGCTTATTAACACAGTTTTACACCTGGCGTACAAGCAGGTGTGTAACACAGTTTTACACCTGGCGTACAAGCAGGTGTGTAGCACAGTTTTACACCTGGCGTACAAGCAGGTGTGTAGCACAGTTTTACACCTGGCGTACAAGCAGGTGTGTAGCACAGTTTTACACCTGGCGTACAAGCAGGTGTGTAACACAGTTTTACACCTGGCGTACAAGCAGGTGTGTAGCACAGTTTTACACCTGGCGTACAAGCAGGTGTGTAGCACAGTTTTACACCTGGCGTACAAGCAGGTGTGTAACACAGTTTTACACCTGGCGTACAAGCAGGTGTGTAGCACAATTTTACACCTGGCGTACAAGCAGGTGTGTAGCACAGTTTTACACCTGGCATATAAGCAGATGTGTAGAATTCACAGTTTAAATTGAACACTTGTTGTAATGAAGATACCCAGAGTTTTACACGAAACAGTGTGCTGAGTGGTGTGTCAGTGCTGACTGGACAACCCACTCCAATCCCACTCCAACCCCACTCCAATCCCACTCCAATCCCACTCCAACCCCACTCCAATCCCACTCCAACCCCACTCCAACCCCACTCCAACCCCACTCCAACCCCACTCCAATCCCACTCCAACCCCACTCCAATCCCACTCCAATCCCACTCCAACCCCACTCCAACCCCACTCCAACCCCACTCCAACCCCACTCCAACCCCACTCCAACCCCACTCCAATCCCACTCCAACCCCACTCCAACCCCACTCCAACCCCACTCCAACCCCACTCCAACCCCACACCAATCCCACTCCAACCCCACTCCAACCCCACTCCAACCCCACTCAAACCTCACTCAAACTCCACTCCAACCCCACTCCAACCCCACTCCAACCCCACTCCAACCCCACTCCAACCCACCCTCTCCAGTGATAAGGGGGGTCTCACAATTTGCAAGAAAGAGAGGAAATCGTATGAGGTGAAAAGGGAGCAATAGAGGGTGTGAGGGAGGGGGGATAAATGGTGCTATGGGGAAGTATATGTAGTGAGTAAAGGGGAGAGGGGTGAGGGAGAGGGGTGAGGGAGAGGGGTGAGAGGGAAGTACTAGCTAAAAGGAAGGCAACAACAACATAAAACAACAACAACAACAACAACAACATTCCCTTCCATTATCCTCCCTCCTTCCCTTCCAGCAATCATCAACTTCCCCTTTCATCTTTACCCTCTCCCTCCCTCTCCCTTCCTTCCCTTCCCCTTCCTTCCCCCTCCTCCAGGAAGCCAACACCATCCTTCACCCTGGGTGTCCCCCTCCCTCTCCCACCTCCCCCCTGTGAGGCTGCAGGAACGGTAATCAACACTACCATCTAGACTCCATCCTCCTAGACTCCATCCTCCTAGACTCCATCCTCCTAGACTCCATCCTCCTAGACTCCATCCTCCTAGACTCCATCCTCCTAGACTCCATCCTCCTAGACTCCATCCTCCTAGACTCCATCCTCCTAGACTCCATCCTCCTAGACTCCACCCTCCTAGACTCCACCCTCCTAGACTCCACCCTCCTAGACTCCATCCTCCTAGACTCCACCCTTCTAGACTCCATCCTCCTAGACTCCATCCTCCTAGACTCCACCCTCCTAGACTCCACCCTCCTAGACTCCATCCTCCTAGACTCCATCCTCCTAGACTCCATCCTCCTAGACTCCACCCTCCTAGACTCCATCCTCCTAGACTCCATCCTCCTAGACTCCACCCTCCTAGACTCCATCCTCCTAGACTCCACCCATCTAGACTCCATCCTCCTAGACTCCATCCTCCTAGACTCCATCCTCCTAGACTCCACCCATCTAGACTCCATCCTCCTAGACTCCATCCTCCTAGACTCCATCCTCCTAGACTCCATCCTCCTAGACTCCATCCTCCTAGACTCCACCCATCTAGACTCCATCCTCCTAGACTCCATCCTCCTAGACTCCATCCTCCTAGACTCCACCCATCTAGACTCCATCCTCCTAGACTCCATCCTCCTAGACTCCATCCTCCTAGACTCCATCCTCCTAGACTCCACCCATCTAGACTCCATCCTCCTAGACTCCATCCTCCTAGACTCCATCCTCCTAGACTCCATCCTCCTAGACTCCATCCTCCTAGACTCCATCCTCCTAGACTCCACCCTCCTAGACTCCACCCTCCTAGACTCCACCCTCCTAGACTCCATCCTCCTAGACTCCATCCTCCTAGACTCCACCCATCTAGACTCCATCCTCCTAGACTCCATCCTCCTAGACTCCATCCTCCTAGACTCCACCCATCTAGACTCCATCCTCCTAGACTCCATCCTCCTAGACTCCATCCTCCTAGACTCCATCCTCCTAGACTCCATCCTCCTAGACTCCATCCTCCTAGACTCCACCCTCCTAGACTCCATCCTCCTAGACTCCACCCTCCTAGACTCCATCCTCCTAGACTCCATCCTCCTAGACTCCATCCTCCTAGACTCCACCCTCCTAGACTCCACCCTCCTAGACTCCACCCTCCTAGACTCCACCCTCCTAGACTCCATCCTCCTAGACTCCATCCTCCTAGACTCCATCCTCCTAGACTCCACCCTCCTAGACTCCATCCTCCTAGACTCCATCCTCCTAGACTCCACCCTTCTAGACTCCATCCTCCTAGACTCCACACTCCTAGACTCCACCCTCCTAGACTCCACCCTCCTAGACTCCATCCTCCTAGACTCCACCCTTCTAGACTCCATCCTCCTAGACTCCATCCTCCTAGACTCCATCCTCCTAGACTCCACCCTTCTAGACTCCATCCTCCTAGACTCCACTCCATCCTCCTAGACTCCACCCTCCTAGACTCCATCCTCCTAGACTCCATCCTCCTAGACTCCATCCTCCTAGACTCCATCCTCCTAGACTCCATCCTCCTAGACTCCATCCTCCTAGACTCCATCCTCCTAGACTCCATCCTCCTAGACTCCACCCTCCTAGACTCCATCCTCCTAGACTCCATCCTCCTAGACTCCATCCTCCTAGACTCCATCCTCCTAGACTCCACCCTCCTAGACTCCACCCTCCTAGACTCCACCCTCCTAGACTCCATCCTCCTAGACTCCATCCTCCTAGACTCCATCCTCCTAGACTCCACCCTCCTAGACTCCACCCTCCTAGACTCCACCCTCCTAGACTCCACCCTCCTAGACTCCATCCTCCTAGACTCCATCCTCCTAGACTCCATCCTCCTAGACTCCATCCTCCTAGACTCCATCCTCCTAGACTCCATCCTCCTAGACTCCACCCTTCTACGCTCCATCCTCCTAGACTCCATCCTCCTAGACTCCATCCTCCTAGACTCCACCCTTCTAGACTCCATCCTCCTAGACTCCATCCTCCTAGACTCCATCCTCCTAGACTCCATCCTCCTAGACTCCACCCTCCTAGACTCCACCCTCCTAGACTCCACCCTCCTAGACTCCACCCTCCTAGACTCCACCCTCCTAGACTCCATCCTCCTAGACTCCATCCTTCTAGACTCCATCCTCCTAGACTCCACCCTCCTAGACTCCATCCTCCTAGACTCCATCCTCCTAGACTCCACCCTCCTAGACTCCATCCTCCTAGACTCCATCCTCCTAGACTCCATCCTCCTAGACTCCATCCTCCTAGACTCCCCCCTTCTAGACTCCATCCTCCTAGACTCCACCCTCCTCGACTCCATCCTCCTAGACTCCATCCTCCTAGACTCCACCCTCCTAGACTCCATCCTCCTAGACTCCATCCTCCTAGACTCCATCCTCCTAGACTCCACCCTTCTAGACTCCATCCTCCTAGACTCCACCCTTCTAGACTCCATCCTCCTAGACTCCATCCTCCTAGACTCCATCCTCCTAGACTCCATCCTCCTAGACTCCACCCTTCTAGACTCCATCCTCCTAGACTCCATCCTCCTAGACTCCATCCTCCTAGACTCCACCCTCCTAGACTCCATCCTCCTAGACTCCATCCTCCTAGACTCCATCCTCCTAGACTCCATCCTCCTAGACTCCACCCTTCTAGACTCCATCCTCCTAGACTCCACCCTCCTAGACTCCATCCTCCTAGACTCCATCCTCCTAGACTCCATCCTCCTAGACTCCACCCTCCTAGACTCCACCCTCCTAGACTCCACCCTCCTAGACTCCACCCTCCTAGACTCCACCCTCCTAGACTCCACCCTCCTAGACTCCACCCTCCTAGACTCCACCCTCCTAGACTCTTGAACGATTCCTTATTAAGATGTCGGAATGCTGTTCTGAGGTTTGCTAGTCGCCAATATGCTGCAGCAGTTATTTGGTTGATGTGCGCTTCAGGAGATGTGCTCGGTGTTATACTCACCCCAAGATCTTTTTCCTTGAGTGAGGTTTGTAGTCTCTGGCCCCCTAGACTGTACTCTGTCTGCGGTCTTCTTTGCCCTTCCCCAATCTTCATGACTTTGCACTTGGTGGGGTTAAATTCCAGGAGCCAATTGCTGGACCAGGTCTGCAACCTGTCCAGATCCCTTCATAGTTCCGCCTGGTCATCGTCCGATTGAATTCTTCTCATCATCTTCAAACAGGGACACTTCTGAGTCTATTCCTTCTATCATGTTCACATACACCAGAAACAAGACCGGTCCTAGGACTGATCCCTGTGGAACCCCGCTGGTCACAGGCGCCCACTCTGACCCCGTCACGTACCATGACTCGCTGTTGTCTTCCTGACAGGTGCTACCTGATCCACTGTAGTGCCTTCCCTGTTATACCTGCCAGGTCTTCCAACTTCCGCACTAGTCTCCTGTGTGGAACTGTGTCAAAAGCCTTCTTACAGTCCAAGAAAATGCAATCCACCCACCCCTCTCTCTGTCTTACTGCCGTCACCCTGTCATAGAACTCCAGTAGGTTTGTGACACAAGATTTCCCGTCCCTAAAACTCTGCTGGTTGTCGTTGATAAGCTCTACACAGAAACATAACTTGAGAAAGCTCTACACAAAGACATCTCTCAAGTCAGAGCTCTAAGGGTCAAGTTATCAGCTGATAAGCAGTGGGCAGCAGCCAGGGTGGGCGGCAGCTAAAGCTCCACACCGCCCACTCCTTTCTGTGTTACCCAAATGAGGCAAAAATGGGTTTGAATGATGTATTGCCACTCACCCACTCCCAGCCCACCCACTCCCAGCCCACCCACTACCAGCCCACCCACTCCCAGCCCACCCACTCCCAGCCCACCCACTACCAGCCCATCCACTACCAGCCCACCCACTCCCAGCCCACCCACTCCCAGCCCACCCACTACCAGCCCACCCACTACCAGACCACCCACTCCCAGCCCACCCACTCCCAGCCCACCCACTCCCAGCCCACCCACTACCAGACCACCCACTACCAGCCCACCCACTCCCAGACCACCCACTCCCAGACCACCCACTACCAGCCCACCCACTCCCAGCCCACCCACTACCAGCCCACCCATTACCATCCCACACACTACCAGCCCACCCACTCCCAGCCCACTCAAAACCAGACCACCCACTCCCAGCACACCCACTCCCAGCACACCCACTCCCAGACCACCCACACCCAGACCCCCCACTCCCAGCCCACCCACTCCCAGCCCACCCACTCCCAGCCCACCCACCCCCAGCACACCCACTCCCAGCACACCCACTCCCAGCACACCCACTCCCAGCACACCCACTCCCAGCCCACCCACTACCAGACCACCCACTAAACCCTGGAGGTTACCTGGAGGTTATTCCGGGGATCAACGCCCCCGCGGCCCGGTCCACGACCAGGCCTCCCGATGGATCAGGGCCTGATCAACTAGGCTGTTACTGCTGGCCGCACGCAGTCCGACGTACGAGCCACAGCCCGGCTGATCCGGCACCGACTTTAGGTATCTGTCCAGCTCTCTCTTGAAGGCAGCCAGGGGTTTATTGGCAATTCCCCTAATGCTTGATGGGAGGCTGTTGAACAGTTTTGGGCCCCGGACACTTATGGTGTTTTCTCTTAGTGTACCAATGGCGCCCCTACTTTTTATTGGCGGCATTTTGCATCGCCTGCCCAGTCTTTTACTTTCGTAGGGAGTGATTTCTGTGTGCAGATTTGGGACCATTCCTTCCAAGATTTTCCAAGTGTAGATTATGATATATCTCTCCCTCCTGCGTTCCAACGAGTACAAGTCAAGTGCTTCCAAGCGTTCCCAGTAGTTAAGGTGCTTGACAGAACTTATACGTGCAGTAAAGGATCTCTGTACACTCTCTAGATCTGCGATTTCACCTGCTTTGAATGGAGATGTTAATGTACAGCAGTATTCCAGCCTAGAGAGAACAAGTGATTTGAAAAGGATCATCATGGGCTTGGCATCTCTCGTTTTGAAAGTTCTCATTATCCATCCTATCATTTTCTTTGCACGTGCGATCGTGGCACTGTTGTGATCCTTGAAAGTGAGATCCTCAGACATTACTACTCCCAGGTCCCTTACATTATTTTTCCGCTCTATTGTATGGCCGGAGTCAGTAGTATACTCTGTTCTAGTTATTATCTCCTCCAGTTTTCCATAACGGAGTAGTTGGAATTTGTCCTCATTGAACATCATATTGTTTACCGTTGCCCACTGGAAAACTTTGTTTATATCTTCTTGGAGGTTAACCGCGTCCTCAGCAGATGACAGCCTCATGCAGATCCTAGTATCATCTGCAAAGGATGATACGGTGCTGTGGTGTATATCTCTGTTTATGTCTGATATGAGGATAAGGAATAAGATGGGGGCGAGTACTGTGCCTTGTGGAACAGAGCTCTTCACTATGGCAGCCTCCGATTTAACTCTGTTGACCACTACTCTTTGTGTTCGATTTGTTAGGAAGTTGAAGATCCATCTCCCCACTTTCCCAGTTATTCCTTTAGCACGTATTTTATGGGCTATTACGCCATGATCGCATTTGTCAAATGCTTTTGCAAAGTCTGTGTATATTACATCTGCATTCCGATTTTCTTCCAGTGCATCCAAGGCCATGTCATAGTGATCCAGTAGTTGTGAGAGGCAGGAGCGACCTGCCCTGAACCCATGTTGCCCTGGATTGTGCAGATTTTGGGAATCCAGGTGATTTGCAGTCCTGCTTCTTAGCACTCTTTCAAAGATTTTTATGATGTGGGATGTCAGAGCTATTGGTCTATAGTTCTTAGCTAATGCTTTGCTGCCACCTTTATGGAGTGGGGCTATATCCGTTGTTTTAAGTGACTGTGGAATTTCACCCATGTCCAAGCTCCTCCTCCATAGTGTACTTAGGGCATGCGAGAGGGGTTTCTTGCAGTTCTTAATGAAAACAGAGTTCCACGAGTCTGGGCCCGGGGCTGAGTGCATAGGCATGTTGTCAATGGCTTTTTCGAAATCTATCGGAGTTAGGGTAATGTCGGAAATCTGGCATACATTTATGGAGTTTTGAGGCTCATTCATGAAGAAATCATTTGGGTCGTCGATCCTCAGACCGATTAGGGGTTCACTAAACACAGAGTCGTACTGGGATTTCAATATTTCACTCATTTCTTTGTTGTCGTCTGTGTAAGTCCCATCCTGTCTGAGTAAGGGCCCGATACTAGATGTGGTATTTGCCTTGTTTTTGGCATATGAAAAGAAATATTTTGAATTTCTTTCAATTTCACTAATAGCTTTAAGCTCCTCCTGCCTCTCCTGGTTCCTGTAAGAGTCATTTAACTTAAGTTCGATAGTTTCCACTTCCCTGGTCAGCGCCTCCCTTCGTGTATCAGATATTCTAGCACTCCTGAGGAGTTCAGTGACTCTTCGTCGTCTTCTGTAGAGGGAGCGTCTTTTTCTCTCCAGTTTACTCCTGCTCTTCTTCTTTCTTAGGGGAATATGCCTAGAACATGCTTCGGCTACCAGGCAGTTGATCCTTTCAAGGCACTGGTTTGGGTCCATGTCATTTAAGACATCTTCCCAACATGTTTCGTTTAGGACATGGTTTACCCACCCACTCCCAGCCCACCCACTACCAGCCCACCACCAGCCCACCCACTACCAGACCACCCACTACCAGCCCACCCACTACCAACCTACTCACTATCAGCCCACCCACTGCCCTCCCACTCACTACCCGCCCACCCACTGCCCTCCCAATCACTACCAGCCCACCCACTGCCCTCCTCGTCACTACCCTCCCACCCACAACCAGCCCACCCACTCCCCTCCCCCTCACTACCCTCCCACCCACTACCCTCCCACCCACTACCAGCCCACCCACTACCAGCCCACCCACTACCAGCCCACCCACTACCAGCCCACCCACTACCCTCCTACCCACAACCAGCCCACCCACTCTCTTAGGTCACTCACCAAATACCAGCCGACACCCACCCTATTTCTCACCTAGCCCACCCAGGGACCCACCCAGGGACCAACCCACCCACCCAGGGACCCACCCACATGTACTGGATGTTGTCACATCATCCCAGATATTGAATAATAATAAATAATAATTAATAATAATAATAATTAATATATTTTAATTAAATTTGAATAACAGTTTATAATTATTATATTAATGAGGAAGCGATAAACTCGTAGGGGTCACACACTCCTGCCCCCTCTCCCTCCCCCTTATGTCTCCCTTACCTGCCCCTCACCCACCTGTCACCCTCTCTCCCTCCACTCCATCTTCCACTCCACCACTCCCAGTCTCCACTCCACCACTCCCAGTCTCCACTCCACCACTCCCAGCTACCACTCCACTCCCAGCCTCCACTCCACCACTCCCAGCCTCCACTCCACCACTCCCAGCCTCCACTCCACCACTCCCAGCTACCACTCCACCACTCCCAGCTACCACTCCACCACTCCCAGCCTCCACTCCACCACTCCCAGCCTCCACTCCACCACTCCCAGCCTCCACTCCACCACTCCCAGCCTCCACTCCACCACTCCCAGCTACCACTCCACTCCCAGCTACCACTCCACCACTCCCAGCTACCACTCCACCACTCCCAGCCTCCACTCCACCACTCCCAGCCTCCACTCCACCACTCCCAGCCACCACTCCACCACTCCCAGCCACCACTCCACTCCCAGCCACCACTCCACCACTCCCAGCCACCACTCCACCACTCCCAGCCTCCACTCCACCACTCCCAGCCTCCACTCCACCACTCCCAGCCTCCACTCCCAGCTACCACTCCACCACTCCCAGCTACCACTCCACTCCCAGCCTCCACTCCACCACACCCAGCCTACACTCCACCACTCACAGCTACCACTCCCAGCTACCACTTCACCACTCCCAGCTACCACTCCACCACTCCCAGCTACCACTCCACCACTCCCAGCTACCACTCCACCACTCCCAGCTACCACTCCACCACTCCCAGCTACCACTCCACCACTCCCAGCTACCACTCCACCACTCCCAGCTACCACTCCACCACTCCCAGCCTCCACTCCACCACTCCCAGCTACCACTCCCAGCCTCCACTCCCAGCTACCACTCCACCACTCCCAGCTACCACTCCACCACTACCAGCTACCACTCCACCACTACCAGCTACCACTCCACCACTACCAGCTACCACTCCACCACTACCAGCTACCACTCCACCACTACCAGTTACCACTCCACAACTCCCAGCTACCACTCCACCACTCCCAGCTACCACTCCCAGCTACCACTCCACAACTCCCAGCTACCACTCCACAACTCCCAACTACCACTCCACAACTCCCAGCTACCACTCCACAACTCCCAGCTACCACTCCACAACTCCCAGCTACCACTCCACAACTCCCAGCTACCACTCCACAACTCCCAGCTACCACTCCACAACTCCCAGCTACCACTCCACAACTCCCAGATACCACTCCACCACTCCCAGATACCACTCCACCACTCCCAGATACCACTCCACCACTCCCAGCTACCACTCCACCACTCCCAGCTACCACTCCACCACTCCCAGCTACCACTCCACCACTCCCAGCTACCACTCCACCACTCCCAGCTACCACTCCACCACTACCAGCTACCACTCCACCACTCCCAGCTACCACTCCACCACTCCCAGCTAGCACTCCACCACTCCCAGCTACCACTCCACCACTCCCAGCTACCACTCCACCACTCCCAGCTACCACTCCACCACTCCCAGCTACCACTCCACCACTCCCAGCTACCACTCCACCACTCCCAGCTACCACTCCACCACTCCCAGCCACCACTCCACCACTCCCAGCCACCACTCCACCACTCCCAGCTACCACTCCACCACTCCCAGCTACCACTCCACCACTCCCAGCTACCACTCCCAGCTACCACTCCACCACTCCCAGCTACCACTCCACCACTCCCAGCTACCACTCCACCACTCCCAGCTACCACTCCACCACTCCCAGCCACCACTCCACCACTCCCAGCTACCACTCCACCACTCCCAGCTACCACTCCACCACTCCCAGCTACCACTCCATCCCAGCTACCACTCCACCACTCCCAGCTACCACTCCACCACTCCCAGCTACCACTCCACCACTCCCAGCTACCACTCCACCACTCCCAGCTACCACTCCACCACTCCCAGCTACCACTCCACCACTCCCAGCTACCACTCCACCACTCCCAGCTACCACTCCACCACTCCCAGCTACCACTCCACCACTCCCAGCTACCACTCCACCACTCCCAGCCACCACTCCACCACTCCCAGCCACCACTCCACCACTCCCAGCTACCACTCCACCACTCCCAGCTACCACTCCACCACTCCCAGCTACCACTCCACCACTCCCAGCTACCACTCCACCACTCCCAGCTACCACTCCACCACTCCCAGCCACCACTCCCAGCTACCACTCCACCACTCCCAGCTACCACTCCACCACTCCCAGCTACCACTCCACCACTCCCAGCTACCACTCCACCACTCCCAGCAACCACTCCACCACTCCCAGCCACCACTCCACCACTCCCAGCTACCACTCCACCACTCCCAGCTACCACTCCACCACTCCCAGCTACCACTCCACCACTCCCAGCTACCACTCCACCACTCCCAGCTACCACTCCACCACTCCCAGCCACCACTCCACCACTCCCAGCTACCACTCCACCACTCCCAGCTACCACTCCACCACTCCCAGCTACCACTCCACCACTCCCAGCTACCACTCCACCACTCCCAGCTACCACTCCACCACTCCCAGCCACCACTCCACCACTCCCAGCTACCACTCCACCACTCCCAGCTACCACTCCACCACTCCCAGCTACCACTCCACCACTCCCAGCTACCACTCCACCACTCCCAGCTACCACTCCACCACTCCCAGCTACCACTCCACCACTCCCAGCTACCACTCCACCACTCCCAGCTACCACTCCACCACTCCCAGCTACCACTCCACCACTCCCAGCTACCACTCCACCACTCCCAGCTACCACTCCACCACTCCCAGCTACCACTCCACCACTCCCAGCTACCACTCCACCACTCCCAGCTACCACTCCACCACTCCCAGCTACCACTCCACCACTCCCAGCTACCACTCCACCACCACGGTATTACTCTGTACTTTTTACGCCATCATAATAGCCATCTTTCTCAGCCAGGAAAACATCGCTACTTAGTTTTTTAGGCCGGGCCATTTTTAGGCTCGCCCATTTTTAAGGTGGGCCATTTTTTTAGGGGCCCTAATATTTTTCCTGGCCATTTTTCAGAGGTTTCTAATTCCCTCCCTCCGAGGTATTAACATTTTCTCAATTTTCCTCTAACTTTATATATTACTAATAAAACCGTGAACTGAATTCAGCCAACCAGATTATATATATATATATATATATATATATATATATATATATATATATATATATATATATATATATATATATATATATACCGGTCATTATAGGTAAATTTGTATCTTATGGAAGGTTGTAGGGGGTCGTGAAGGGTCATGGAGGGTCGTGGAGGGTCATGGAGGGTCGTGGAGGGTCATGGAGGGTCCTGGAGGATCGTGAAGGGTCATGGAGGGTCATAGAGGGGAAACAAGAGTAAACACCAAAACATTTGTCACAGATATCTGCTGGTAGCAGGTTGATATCTGCTGGTAGCAGGTTGATATCTGCTGGTAGCAGGTTGATATCTGCTGGTAGCAGGTTGATATCTGCTGGTAGCAGGTTGATATCTGCTGGTAGCAGGTTGATATCTGCTGGTAGCAGGTTGAACAGTCTAAGATTACGGATGTTGATAGAGAGTTCTCTCATGGTACTTATGGTTCCCTTTTTTTAACTGGTTTTATTGTACACATCCTGTAATATCTCTCACTCCAGTATGTTATGGTAGTGTAGATCATATCTCTCACTCCAGTATGTTGTTATGGTAGTGTAGATCATATCTCTCACTCCAGTATGTTGTTATGGCAGTGTAGATCATATCTCTCACTCCAGTATGTTGTTATGGTAGTGTGGATCATATCTCTCACTCCAGTATGTTGTTATGGTAGTGTGGATCATATCTCTCACTCCAGTATGTTGCTATGGTAGTGTAGATCATATCTCTCATTCCAGTATGTTGTTATGGCAGTGTGGATCATATCTCTCACTCCAGTATGTTATGGTAGTGTGGATCATATCTCTCACTCCAGTATGTTATGGTAGTGTGGATCATATCTCTCACTCCAGTATGTTATGGTAGTGTGGATCATATCTCTCACTCCAGTATGTTGTTATGGTAGTGTGGATCATATCTCTCACTCCAGTATGTTGTTATGGTAGTGTAGATCATATCTCTCACTCCAGTATGTTGTTATGGTAGTGTAGATCATATCTCTCACTCCAGTATGTTGTTATGGTAGTGTGGATCATATCTCTCACTCCAGTATGTTGTTATGGTAGTGTAGATCATATCTCTCACTCCAGTATGTTGTTATGGTAGTGTAGATCATATCTCTCACTCCAGTATGTTGTTATGGTAGTGTAGATCATATCTCTCACTCCAGTATGTTGTTATGGTAGTGTAGATCATATCTCTCACTCCAGTATGTTGTTATGGTAGTGTAGATCATATCTCTCACTCCAGTATGTTGTTATGGTAGTGTAGATCATATCTCTCACTCCAGTATGTTATGGTAGTGTGGATCATATCTCTCACTCCAGTATGTTGTTATAGTAGTGTAGATCATATCTCTCACTCCAGTATGTTATGGTAGTGTGGATCATATCTCTCACTCCAGTATGTTGTTATAGTAGTGTAGATCATATCTCTCACTCCAGTATGTTATGGTAGTGTGGATCATATCTCTCACTCCAGTATGTTGTTATAGTAGTGTAGATCATATCTCTCACTCCAGTATGTTGTTATAGTAGTGTAGATCATATCTCTCACTCCAGTATGTTGTTATGGTAGTGTAGATCATATCTCTCACTCCAGTATGTTGTTATAGTAGTGTAGATCATATCTCTCACTCCAGTATGTTATGGTAGTGTGGATCATATCTCTCACTCCAGTATGTTGTTATGGTAGTGTAGATCATATCTCTCACTCCAGTATGTTGTTATGGTAGTGTGCAGGCTAGGGATCTGACCCTCCAGTATCTCCCAGGTATATATTATCAAGTATCTCTCTCGCCTCCACTCCAGAGAATACACTGCAAGTACTTTGAGGTGTTCACAGTAGTTACGTTGTGTGTGTGCGCTTACTTATATGTGGTTGCAGGGGTCTATTCACAGCTCCTGGCCCCGCCTCTTCGCTAGTAGCTGCAAGGTCCACTCTCTGCTCCAAGATTCTTATCATACCTCTATTGAAACTATATATGGATCCTGTGTGTGTGTGTGTGTGTGTGTGTGTGTGTGTGTGTGTGTGTGTGTGTGTGTGTGTGTGTGTGTGTGTGTGTGTGTGTGTGTGTGTGTGTGTGTGTGTGTTATGCTTTTTCAATGCCTTTAATAATAAATTAAGAGTCAAGAGGGAGGGAGGGAGGGAGAGAGTGATGGAGGGAGAGATGGAGGGGGGAAGAGGGAGGATGGAAGTAAAAATATCCTGCCTGGCGTGGTCTGACATTCTTAAAAACTTTCAGAATTACTACCTCCCCTACCTGGGTACATCCACATTTAAAACATCCACCACCACCGCCACCCACCACCACCCAGCACCACCACCACCCACCACCACCCAGCACCACCCAACACTACCACCCAGCACCACCACCACCACCCAACACTACCACCCAGCACCACCACCGCCCACCACCACCCGACACCACCACCACCCACCACCACCACCCACCACCACCACCCACCACCACCACCCACCACCACCCAGCACCACCACCCACCACCACTACCACCCAGCACCACCACCCACAACCCAGCACCACCACTACCACCCAGCACCACCACTACCACCCAGCACCACCACTACCACCCAGCACCACCACCCACCACCACCAGCACTACCACCAACAACCCAGCACCACCACCACTACCATCCACCACCACCACCCACCACCACTACCACCCAGCACCACCACCCACAACCCAGCACCACCACTACCACCCAGCACCACCACCACCACTTCCACCACCACTACCACCCAGCACCACCACCACCCACCACACAACTGGAAGGTAACAGTAACACAACTGGAAGGTAACAGTAACACAACTGGAAGGTAACAGTAACACAACTGGAAGGTAACAGTAACAACTGGAAGGTAACAGTAACACAACTGGAAGGTAACAGTAACACAGCTGGAAGGTAACAGTAACACAACTGGAAGGTAACAGTAACACAACTGGAAGGTAACAGTAACAACTGGAAGGTAACAGTAACACAACTGGAAGGTAACAGTAACACAACTGGAAGGTAACAGTAACACAACTGGAAGGTAACAGTAACACAACTGGAAGGTAACAGTAACACAACTGGAAGGTAACAGTAACACAACTGGAAGGTAACAGTAACACAACTGGAAGGTAACAGTAACACAACTGGAAGGTAACAGTAACACAACTGGAAGGTAACAGTAACACAACTGGAAGGTAACAGTAACACAACTGGAAGGTAACAGTAACACAACTGGAAGGTAACAGTAACAACTGGAAGGTAACAGTAACACAACTGGAAGGTAACAGTAACACAACTGGAAGGTAACAGTAACACAACTGGAAGGTAACAGTAACACAGCTGGAAGGTAACAGTAACACAACTGGAAGGTAACAGTAACACAACTGGAAGGTAACAGTAACAACTGGAAGGTAACAGTAACACAACTGGAAGGTAACAGTAACACAACTGGAAGGTAACAGTAACACAACTGGAAGGTAACAGTAACACAACTGGAAGGTAACAGTAACACAACTGGAAGGTAACAGTAACACAACTGGAAGGTAACAGTAACACAACTGGAAGGTAACAGTAACACAACTGGAAGGTAACAGTAACACAACTGGAAGGTAACAGTAACACAACTGGAAGGTAACAGTAACACAACTGGAAGGTATCAGTAACACAACTGGAAGGTAACAGTAACACAACTGGAAGGTAACAGTAACACAACTGGAAGGTAACAGTAACACAACTGGAAGGTAACAGTAACACAACTGGAAGGTAACAGTAACACAACTGGAAGGTAACAGTAACACAACTGGAAGGTAACAGTAACACAACTGGAAGGTAACAGTAACACAACTGGAAGGTAACAGTAACACAACTGGAAGGTAACAGTAACACAACTGGAAGGTAACAGTAACACAACTGGAAGGTAACAGTAACACAACTGGAAGGTAACAGTAACACAACTGGAAGGTAACAGTAACACAACTGGAAGGTAACAGTAACACAACTGGAATATAACAGTAACACAACACAGGTTTTCCCATCTTGCAACACCAGCAAGTCAATTACAAGTGGATTAAGTATCAAGATATCGAACAAGACTGGTCCCAGAGCTGCAGTGTATAAGCTACGACAAACACCCAAGGAACTAAACCTGACGACATTAGAGGATGGAACTGAGAGAGCCATGATAACAAAATACCAAATACTTAAGAGAAATTCGTAGACGGGGGGTTTGACAGTGAGGCTGGAAAACGGTACAAGAGGGCACTGATGAACGTTAAAGAAACACAGATATCAAACAGATGCCAGGAAGTATTTCTTCAGCCACAGAACACACACACAAGCAACTTCAATAGGGTAAGAAAAGGATGCAACTATCTTGCAGGTTGGCAACCGTGCAAGGGAGACAGATAGCAAAAACAATTGGCAACAGCAGACTGAAGTCGCAAGCAACGGTGGCGGCAGATGGCCAGAACAAAAACACTGTGACACGAAAAACAACGACAACAGTAAGGAGAATCCTGGCCAAGGAAAAGAAGACAGGGATAATTTATGATGGTAGGGGGTGGTAGTTGTTGTGGTGGTTGTGGTTGTGGTGGTAGTGGTAGTGGTTGTGGTGGTAGTGGTTGTGGTTGTGGTGGTAGTGGTTGTGGTGGTAGTGGTTGTGGTGGTAGTTGTGGTGGTGGTAGTTGTGGTGGTGGTAGTTGTAGTGGTGGTAGTTGTGGTGGTGGTAGTTGTGGTGGTGGTAGTTGTGGTGGTAGTTGTGGTGGTGGTAGTTGTGGTGGTGGTTGTTGTTGTGGTGGTAGTTGTGGTGGTGGTAGTTGTGGTGGTGGTGGTGGTGGTGGTGGTAGTTGTGGTGGTGGTAGTTGTGGTGGTGGTGGTAGTGGTGGTGGTGGTAGTTGTGGTGGTGGTGGTAGTTGTGGTGGTGGTGGTGGTAGTTGTGGTGGTGGTGGTAGTTGTGGTGGTGGTAGTTGTGGTGGTGGTGGTAGTTGTGGTGGTGGTAGTTGTGGTGGTGGTGGTGGTGGTGGTGGTGGTTGTTGTGGTGGTTGTTGTGGTGGTGGTGGTGGTGGTGGTTGTTGTGGTGGTGGTGGTGGTTGTTGTGGTAGTGGTGGTAGTTGTTGTGGTGGTGGTGGTAGCTGTGGTGGTGGTGGTTGTGGTGGTGGTAGTTGTGGTGGTGGTAGTTGTGGTGGTGGTTGTGGTGGTGGTGGTTGTGGTGGTAGTTGTGGTGGTGGTGGTAGTTGTGGTGGTGGTGGTAGTTGTGGTAGTGGTGGTAGTTGTGGTGGTAGTTGTGGTGGTGGTGGTAGTTGTGGTGGTGGTGGTGGTAGCTGTGGTGGTGGTGGTAGTTGTGGTGGTGGTGGTGGTAGTTGTTGTGGTGGTGGTAGTTGTGGTGGTAGTGGTGGTGGTGGTTGTGGTGGTGGTGGTAGTTGTGGTGGTTGTGGTGGTGGTGGTAGTTGTGGTGGTGGTGGTGGTGGTGGTTGTGGTGGTGGTAGCTGTGGTGGTGGTGGTAGTTGTAGTGGTGGTAGCTGTGGTGGTGGTGGTGGTAGTTGTGGTGGTAGCTGTGGTGGTGGTGGTGGTGGTGGTGGTAGTTGTGGTGGTAGTTGGTGTGGTGGTGGTTGTTGTGGTGGTAGTTGGGGTGGTGGTAGTGGTGGTAGTTGTGGTGGTGGTTGTGGTGGTGGTAGTGGTTGTGGTGGTAGTTGTGGTGGTGGTAGTTGTGGTGGTGGTAGTTGTGGTTGTGGTGGCGGTTGTGGTGGTGGTAGTTGTGGTGGTAGTTGTGGTGGTGGTAGTTGTGGTGGTGGTTGTGGTGGTGGTGGTAGTTGTGGTGGTGGTGGTAGTTATGGTGGTGGTGGTTGTGGTAGCTGTGGTGATGGTATTTGTAGTGGTGGTAGTTGTGGTGGTGGTACTTATGGTGGTGGTGGTGGTAGTAGTTGTGGTGATGGTGGTGGTTGTGGTAGTTGTGGTGGTGGTAGTTGTGGTGGTGGTTGTGGTTGTTGTGGTGCTTGTGGTAGTTGTGGTGGTGGTGGTTGTGCTTGTGGTGGTGATTGTGGTTGTGGTGGTGGTTGTTGTGGTGGTGATTGTGGTAGTTGTGGTGGTGGTAGTTGTGGTGGTGGTTGTTGTGGTGGTTATGGTAGTTGTGGTGGTTGTTGTGGTGGTGGTTGTTGTGGTAGTTGTGGTGGTAGTTGTGGTGGTGGTGGTTGTGGTGGTGGTAGTTGTGGTGGTGGTGGTTGTGGTGGTGGTAGTTGTGGTGGTGGTGGTTGTGGTGGTGGTAGTTGTGGTGGTGGTTATGGTTGTTGTGGTGGTTGTTGTGGTGGTGGTTGTTGTGGTGGTTATGGTTGTTGTGGTAGTTGTTGTTGTGGTGGTTATGGTTGTTGTGGTAGTTGTTGTGGTGGTTATGGTTGTTGTGGTAGTTGTTGTGGTGGTTATGGTTGTTGTGGTAGTTGTGGTGGTTGTGGTAGTTGTGGTGGTGGTTGTTGTGGTAGTTGTGGTGGTTATGGTTGTTGTGGTTGTTGTTGTTGTGGTGGTTATGGTTGTTGTGGTAGTTGTGGTGGTTGTTGTGGTAGTTGTGGTGGTGGTTGTGGTAGTTGTGGTGGTGGTTGTTGTGGTAGTTGTGGTGGTGGTTGTTGTGGTAGTTGTGGTGGTGGTTGTTGTGGTAGTTGTGGTGGTGGTTGTTGTAGTAGTTGTGGTTGTGTGCTGCTGCTGTTGTTGAGGTTATTGTTGTGGTAACAAAGGCAACACCTACAACAGCAACACCTACAATAACTGCAACACCTACAACAGCAACACCTGCAACACCAACACCTGCAATAACTGCAACACCTACAACAGCAACACCTACAACAGCAACACCTACAATAACTGCAACACCTACAACAGCAACACCTACAACACCAACACCTGCAACAGCAACACCAACAAAAGCAACACCTGCAACACCTACAACAGCAACACCAACAACAGCAGCAACACCTACAACAGCAACACCAACAACAGCAGCACCACCTGCAACAGCAACACCAGCAACATCTACAACAGAAGCAACCCCAACAACAGTAACACAAAAGCAGCAACCTCAGCAACACCTGTAACAACACCCCAGCTCCTACAACAGCAGCAACACTTGTAACACCTGTACCTGCAACAGCAGAAACACCTACAACAGCAACACCTGGAACAACAGCAATACCTGCAACAGCAGAAACACCTGCAACAGCAACACCTGAAACAACAGCAATATCTGCAACAGCAGAAACACCAACAGCAACACCTGAAACAACAGCAATATCTGCAACAGCAGAAACACCTACAACAGCAACATCTGGAACAGCAGCAGCAATACCTGCAACAGCAGAAACACCTGGAACAACAGCAATACCTACAACAGCAGAAACACCTACAACAGCAACACCTGGAACAACAGCAGCAATACCTACAACAGCAGAAACACCTACAACAGCAACACCTGGAACAACAGCAGCAATACCTACAACAGCAGAAACACCTACAACAGCAATACCTGCAACAGCAGAAACACCTACAACAGAAACACCTGGAACAGCAATACCTTCAACAGCAGAAACACCTGCAACAGCAGAAACACCTACAACAGCAACACCTGGAACAACAGCAATACCTGCAACAGCAGAAACACCTACAACAGCAACACCTGGAACAGCAATACCTTCAACAGCAGAAACACCTGCAACAGCAGAAACACCTACAACAGCAACACCTGGAACAACAGCAATACCTGCAACAGCAGAAACACCTACAACAGAAACACCTGGAACAGCAATACCTTCAACAGCAGAAACACCTGCAACAGCAGAAACACCTACAACAGCAACACCTGGAACAACAGCAATACCTGCAACAGCAGAAACACCTACAACAGAAACACCTGGAACAGCAATACCTTCAACAGCAGAAACACCTGCAACAGCAGAAACACCTACAACAGCAACACCTGGAACAACAGCAATACCTGCAACAGCAGAAACACCTACAACAGAAACACCTGGAACAGCAATACCTTCAACAGCAGAAACACCTGCAACAGCAGAAACACCTGGAACAACAGCAATACCTGCAACAGCAGAAACACCTGGAACAGCAATACCTTCAACAGCAGAAACACCTGCAACAGCAGAAACACCTACAACAACTGTAACACCACAACAATGGATGTAAACAAGAACAAAGAACAAAAACAGTGAACAAGAACAGTGAAGAACAGTGAAGAACAAAAACAGTGAAGAACAAGAACAGTGAAGAACAAGAACAGTGAAGAACAAGAACAGTGAAGAACAAGAACAGTGAAGAACAAGAACAGTGAAGAACAAGAACAGTGAAGAACAAGAACAGTGAAGAACAAGAGCAGTGAACAGTGAAGAACAAGAACAGTGAAGAACAGCGAAGAACAGTGAAGAACAAGAACAGTGAAGAACAGCGAAGAACAGTGAAGAACAAGAACAGTGAAGAACAAGAACAATGAAGAACAGTGAAGAACAAGAACAGTGAAGAACAAGAACAGTGAAGAACAAGAGCAGTGAACAGTGAACAACAGTGAAGAACAAGAGCAGTGAACAGTGAACAGTGAAGAACAAGAACAGTGAAGAACAATAACAGTGAAGAACAAGAACAGTGAAGAACAGTGAACAGTGAAGAACAAGAACAGTGAAGAACACGAACAGTGAAGAACACGAACAGTGAAGAACAAGAACAGTGAAGAACAAGAGCAGTGAACAGTGAACAACAGTGAAGAACAGTGAAGAACAAGAACAGTGAAGTGAAGAACAAGAACAGTGAAGAACAGTGAACAGTGAAGAACAAGAACAGTGAAGAACAAGAACAGTGAACAAGAACAGTGAAGAACACGAACAGTGAACACGAACAGTGAAGAACACGAACAGTGAAGAACACGAACAGTGAAGAACAAGAACAGTGAAGAACAAGAACAGTGAAGAACAAGAACAGTGAAGAACAAGAACAGTGAAGAACAAGAACAGTGAAGAACAACAGTTAAGAACAAGAACAGTGAAGAACAAGAACAGTGAAGAACAGTGAAGAACAAGAACAGTGAAGAACAAGAACAGTAAAGAACAAGAACAGTGAAGAACAAGAACAGTGAAGAACAAGAACAGTGAAGAACAAGAACAGTGAAGAACAACAGTTAAGAACAAGAACAGTGAAGAACAAGAACAGTGAAGAACAAGAACAGTGAAGAACACGAACAGTGAAGAACACGAACAGTGAAGAACACGAACAGTGAAGAACAAGAACAGTGAAGAACAAGAACAGTGAAGAACTGTGAAGAACAGTGAAGAACAGTGAAGAACAGTGAAGAACAGTGAAGAACAGTGAAGAACAGTGAAGAACTGTGAAGAACAGTGAAGAACTGTGAAGAACAGTGAAGAACAGTGAAGAACAGTGAAGAACAGTGAAGAACAAGAACAGTAAAGAACAAGAACAGTGAAGAACAAGAACAGTGAAGAACAAGAACAGTGAAGAACAAGAACAGTGAAGAACAAGAACAAGAACAGTGAAGAACAAGAACAGTGAAGAACAAGAACAGTGAAGAACAAGAACAGTGAAGAACAACAGTTAAGAACAAGAACAGTGAAGAACAAGAACAGTGAAGAACAGTGAAGAACAAGAACAGTAAAGAACAAGAACAGTGAAGAAC
>NC_091387.1:979711-989711 GCF_038502225.1 Cherax quadricarinatus
GTGGTAGTGCTGGTAGTTGTGGTAGTGCTGGTAGTTGTGGTAGTGCTGGTAGTTGTGGTAGTGCTGGTAGTTGTGGTAGTTGTGGTAGTGCTGGTAGTTGTGGTAGTGCTGGTAGTTGTGGTAGTGCTGGTAGTTGTGGTAGTGCTGGTAGTTGTGGTAGTGCTGGTAGTTGTGGTAGTGCTGGTAGTTGTGGTAGTGCTGGTAGTGCTGGTAGTTGTGGTAGTGCTGGTAGTTGTGGTAGTGCTGGTAGTTGTGGTAGTGCTGGTAGTTGTGGTAGTGCTGGTAGTTGTGGTAGTGCTGGTAGTTGTGGTAGTGCTGGTAGTTGTGGTAGTGCTGGTAGTTGTGGTAGTGCTGGTAGTTGTGGTAGTGCTGGTAGTTGTGGTAGTGCTGGTAGTTGTGGTAGTGCTGGTAGTTGTGGTAGTGCTGGTAGTTGTGGTAGTGCTGATCTACGTAATAAAGTTCACTGTTTTATTGTTTTTATTCTGGTCTGCAACGATCCATCTCTATTTTGTTTTAAGGGCGTCCTAGCGGCGGTGGCGGCGTCCTAGCGGCGGTGGCGGCGTCCTAGCGGCGGTGGCGGCGTCCTAGCGGCGGTGGCGGCATCCTAGCGGCGGTGGCGGCGTGCTAGCGGCGGTGGCGGCATCCTAGCAGCGGCAGGAGGCCTGTTGGCCCATACTAGGCAGGTCGTTTACAATCCATCCCACTAACAACACACTCACCCAACCCAGTTTTCAATGCCACCCCAGAAATAACCTCTGATAACTCTATCCACTAATATACACAAGTCACACTTAAACCCAACCTCTCACTCGTGTGTTTATTCAACCTAAATTTTAAACTACCCAAAGTTTTAGCCTCAATAACCCAACTAAGTAGACTGTCCCACTTATAAGAACCTATAACCTCCAGCTATAATAACCTCCAGCTATAATAACCTCCAGCTATAACATCCTCCAGCTATAACATCCAGCTATAACCTCCAGCTATAATAACCTCCAGCTATAATAACCTCCAGCTATAACATCCAGCTATAACTTCCAGCTACAATAACCTCCAGCTATAACAACTTCCAGCTACAATAACCTCCAGCTATAATAACTTCCAGCTACAATAACCTCCAGCTAAAATAACTTCCAGCTACAATAACCTCCAGCTATAATAACCTCCAGCTATAACAACATCCAGCTACAATAACCTCCAGCTATAACAACTTCCAGCTACAATAACCTCCAGCTATAATAACTTCCAGCTACAATAACCTCCAGCTAAAATAACTTCCAGCTACAATAACCTCCAGCTATAATAACCTCCAGCTATAATAACATCCAGCTACAATAACCTCCAGCTATAATAACTTCCAGCTACAATAACCTCCAGCTATAATAACTTCCAGCTACAATAACCTCCAGCTATAACTTCCAGCTATAATAACCTCCAGCTATAATAACTTCCAGCTATCATAACCTCCAGCTATAATAACCTCCAGCTATAATAACCTCCAGCTATAAAATCCAACTATAACCTCCAGCTATAATAACCTCCAGCTACAATAACCTCCAGCTATAATAACCTCCAGCTATAACCTCCAGCTACAATAACCTCCAGCTATAATATCCAGCTATAACCTGAAGCTATAACCTCCAGCTATAAAATCCAGCTATAACCTCCAGCTATAATAACCTCCAGCTATAACCTCCAGCTACAATAACCTCCAGCTATAACATCCAGCTATAACATCCAGCTACAATAACCTCCAGCTACAATAATCTCCAGCTACAATAACCTCCAGCTATAATAACCTCCAGCTATAATAACCTCCAGCTATAATAACCTCCAACTATAGTAACCTCCAGCTATAATAACTTCCAACTATAGTAACCTCCAGCTATAACCTCCAGCTATAATAACTCCCAGCTATAATAACCTCCAGCTATATCCTCCAGCTATAATAACTTCCAGCTATAATAACCTCCAGCTATAATAACTTCCAGCTATAATAACCTCCAGCTATAATAACTTCCAGCTATAATAACCTCCAGCTATAATAACCTCCAACTATAGTAACCTCCAGCTATAATAACCTCCAACTATAGTAACCTCCAGCTATAATAACTTCCAACTATAGTAACCTCCAGCTATAATAACTTCCAGCTATAATAACCTCCACCTATAATAACCTCCAGTTATAATAACCTTCAGCTATAATAACTTCCAACTATAGTAACCTCCAGCTATAATAACCTCCAGCTATAATAACCTCCAGCTATAATAACTTCCAACTATAGTAACCTCCAGCTATAACCTCCAGCTATAATAACCTCCAGTTATAATAACTTCCAGCTATAATAACTTCCAACTACAGTAACCTCCAGCTATAATAACCTCCAGCTATAATAACCTCCAGCTATAATAACTTCCAACTATAGTAACCTCCAGCTATAATAACTTCCAGCTATTGTAACCTCCAGCTATAATAACTTCCAACTATAATAACCTACAGCTATAATAACTTCCAACTATAGTAACCTCCAGCTATAATAACTTCCAGCTATAACTTCCAGCTATAATAACCTCCAGTTATAATAACCTCCAGCTATAATAACCTCCAGCTATAACTTCCAGCTATAATAACCTCCAGTTATAATCTCCAGCTATAATAACTTCCAGCTATAATAACCTCCAGCTATAATAACCTCCAGCTATAAAATCCAGCTATAACCTCCAGCTATAATAACCTCCAGCTATAAAATCCAGCTATAATAACCTCCAGCTACAACATCCAGCTATAATATCCTCCAGCTATAAAATCCAGATATAATAACTTCCAGCTACAATAACCTCCAGCTATAACCTCCAGCTATATCCTCCAGCTATAATAACCTCCAGCTATAATAACCTCCAGCTATAATAACCTCCAGCTATAATAACCTCCAGCTATAATAACCTCCAGTTATAATAACCTCCAACTATAATAACCTCCAGCTATAACCTCCAGCTATAATAACCTCCAGTTATAATAACCTCCAGTTATAATAACCTCCAGTTATAATAACCTCCAACTATAATAACCTCCAACTATAATAACCTCCAGTTATAATAACCTCCAGTTATAATAACCTCCAACTATAATAACCTCCAACTATAATAACCTCCAGCTATATCCTCCAGTTATAATAACCTCCAACTATAATAACCTCCAACTATAATAACCTCCAGCTATAACCTCCAGCTATAATAACCTCCAACTATAATAACCTCCAGCTATAACCTCCAGCTATAATAACCTCCAGCTATAATAACCTCCAGCTATAACCTCCAACTATAATAACCTCCAGTTATAATAACCTAGTTATAATAACCTACAGCTATAATAACCTCCAGCTATAATAACCTCCAACTATAATAACCTCCAGCTATAACCTCCAGCTATAACCTCCAGCTATAATAACCTCCAACTATAATAACCTCCAACTATAATAACCTCCAGTTATAATAACCTCCAGTTATAACCTCCAGCTATAATAACCTCCAGCTATAATAACCTCCAACTATAATAACCTCCAGTTATAATAACCTCCAACTATAATAACCTCCAACTATAATAACCTCCAGCTATAACCTCCAACTATAATAACCTCCAGTTATAATAACCTCCAACTATAATAACCTCCAGTTATAATAACCTCCAGCTATAACCTCCAGTTATAATAACCTCCAACTATAATAACCTCGTTATAACCTCCAACTATAATAACCTCCAGTTATAATAACCTCCAGCTATAATAACCTCCAGTTATAATAACCTCCAGCTATAACCTCCAACTAAACCTCCAGTTATAATAACCTCCAACTATAATAACCTCCAGTTATAATAACCTCCAGCTATAATAACCTCCAGTTATAATAACCTCCAGCTATAACCTCCAACTATAATAACCTCCAGTTATAATAACCTCCAGTTATAATAACCTCCAACTATAATAACCTCCAACTATAATAACCTCCAGTTATAATAACCTCCAGTTATAATAACCTCCAGTTATAATAACCTCCAGCTATAACCTCAAACTATAATAACCTCCAGTTATAATAACCTCCAGCTATAATAACCTCCAGCTATAATAACCTCCAACTATAATAACCTCCAGTTATAATAACCTCCAGTTATAATAACCTCCAGCTATAATAACCTCCAACTATAATAACCTCCAACTATAATAACCTCCAACTATAATAACCTCCAGTTATAATAACCTCCAACTATAATAACCTCCAGTTATAATAACCTCCAGTTATAATAACCTCCAACTATAATAACCTCCAGTTATAATAACCTCCAACTATAATAACCTCCAGTTATAATAACCTCCAGTTATAATAACCTCCAACTATAATAACCTCCAGTTATAATAACCTCCAGTTATAATAACCTCCAGTTATAATAACCTCCAGCTATAATAACCTCGTTATAATAACATCATCTCCACCTCCCCACTCATCATCTCCACCTCCCTACTCATCTCCACCTCCCCACTCATCATCTCCACCTCCCTACTCATCTCCACCTCCCCACTCAGCATCTCCACCTCCCTACTCATCTCCACCTCCCCACTCATAATCTCCACCTCCGCAATACTCTCCCCTCCCTACTCATCTCCACCTCCCCACTCATCATCTCCACCTCCCCACTCATCATCTCCACCTCCCCACTCATCATCTCCACCTCCCCACTCATCATCTCCACCTCCCCACTCATCTCCACCTCCCCACTCATCCTCTCCCCTCCCTACTCATCTCCACCTCCCCACTCATCATCTCCACCTCCCCACTCATCATCTCCACCTCCCCACTCATCATCTCCACCTCCCCACTCAACATCTCCACCTCCCCACTCATCATCTCCACCTCCCCACTCATCATCTCCACCTCCCCAATCATCTCCACCTCCCCACTCATCCTCTCCCCTCCCTACTCATCTCCACCTCCCCACTCATCATCTCCACCTCCCCACCCATCATCTCCACCTCCCCACTCATCATCTCCACCTCCCCATTCATCATCTCCACCTCCCCACTCATCATCCCCACCTCCCCACTCATCATCTCCACCTCCCCACTCATCATCTCCACCTCCCCACTCATCATCTCCACCTCCCCACTCATCATCTCCACCTCCCCACCCATCATCTCCACCTCCCCACTCATCATCTCCACCTCCCCATTCATCATCCCCACCTCCCCACTCATCATCTCCACCTCCCCACTCATCAACCCCCCCTCCCCTCTCATCATCTCCACCTCCCCACTCACCATCTCCACCTCCCCACTCATCATCTCCACCTCCCCACTCATCATCTCCACCTCCCCAATCATCTCCACCTCCCCATCCTCTCCCCTCCCTAATCATCTCCACCTCCCCACTCATCATCTCCACCTCCCCACTCATCATCTCCACCTCCCCACTCATCCTCCACCTCCCCACTCATCATCTCCACCTACTCATCTCCACCTCCCCACTCATCATCTCCACCTCCCCACTCATCATCTCCACCTCCCCACTCATCATCTCCACCTCCCCACTCATCATCTCCACCTCCCCACTCATCATCTCCACCTCCCCACTCATCATCTCCACCTCCCCACTCATCTCCCCACCATCAACACTAGAAGGCACCACTCACATACACAGCCTCCAAGGAATATCACATCCCAAACAATTTTAAATCTCCCGTATAGATATCCGCCAACACAACGCCACCTACAAAAAAATAAAGGCGGACCAGGTGGTTAAAATTCCCCTAACCTTAATATCTATCATAATGAAGAGGCTTTGAAAAGTTCGCTGCCACCATTGTCAAATGTGACAGCACAATACACCAGGTTGGAAAATACTGTCAGCATTCTTTAAGTTGTTGTAGCGAGCCTCGCAACGTTTGTGTTACTACAGCCGACGTAAAATTCGACCAGGGACCGCAGAAAATATTATAATGGAGGGTGTGTCTTGGTGGCCAGCACAATGGTCACTCGTTTTTTGAGGTGGTGGTTAATTTATGGTGATGCCACCCAGGTTAATGTCATATACATGACAAGAACGTAACTGTTATGAGGGGTGAGTGTGGCACTGGCACTCCTGCTAGTAAGTACTCAACACTGCTACTAGTAAGTACTCATACTGCTGCTAGTAAGTACTCAACACTGCTGCTAGTAAGTACTCAACACTGCTGCTAGTAAGTACTCAACACTGCTGCTAGTAAGTACTCATACTGCTGCTAGTAAGTACTCACACTGCTGCTAGTAAGTACTCAACTCTGCTGCTAGTAAGTACTCACACTGCTGCTAGTAAGTACTCACACTGCTGCTAGTAAGTACTCAACACTGCTGCTAGTAAGTACTCACACTGCTGGTAGTAAGTACTCAACACTGCTGCTAGCAAGTACTCACACTGCTGCTAGCAAGTACTCAACACTGCTGCTAGTAAGTACTCACACTGCTGCTAGTAAGTACTCAACATTGCTGCTAGTAAGTACTCAACACTGCTGCTAGCAAGTACTCACACTGCTGCTAGTAAGTACTCAACACTGCTGCTAGTAAGTACTCAACACTGCTGCTAGTAAGTACTCACACTGCTGCTAGTAAGTACTCAACACTGCTGCTAGTAAGTACTCACACTGCTGCTAGTAAGTACTCACACTGCTAACCTAACAGGAAACACACACACACACACACACTTACATACACACAGACACATCAAGACACAACATACACTTACATATACACTCACACATCAACATACACTCACACATCAACATACACTCACACATAATACTGGGCTTGTTACAAACAGTAAGAGTCCTACTGGCCGACACTAGGCAGGTCCCACTCACACCAACCTGTCCACTCATTCATAAACCTCGAAGTTCTCGCTTCACCCACTCAACTTGTCAACTTGTTCCACTCTTCCACAACTCTATTCCCAAACCATTACTTTCCTATACCATTTCTAAATCTAAATTCCCGACTTTAGTGCTGCCAGTCCTGTCTTGGTTCGGTACTTTTAGCACATTACATATCTACCTTAAGTGTAAGTCTACCCAGAGAGTGCAAGCTCACTGCCCTCAGTCTATCTTGGTAGGGGAGACTCCTGATAGATGGATCAACTTCTGTCATCAGTCTATCTTGGTAGAAACGCTTCACATGCTTGATAACCTGCAGTAGTTTGTGACCAGACTAGTGTTAAGACAATTGGCAGGAGAAACTACAAGGAACCAAACCTGATCACCTCTGAGAAAGAGGACACACAGATGGACCAGGTACAAGGGGCCATAGATCAAGTACAAGGAGACACAGATGGACCAGGTACAAGGGGCCATAGATCAAGTACAAGGAGACACAGATGGACCAGGTACAAGGGGCCATAGATCAAGTACAAGGAGACAGATGGACCAGGTACAAGGAACCATAGATCAAGTACAAGGAGACACAGATGGACCAGGTACAAGGGGCCATAGATCGAGTACAAGAAGGTTAAATGAAGTTAAACTCACACAAGGGTCCAGGAGCTGTGAATCGACCCCTGCAACCACAAATAGGTGAATACACACATCAACACCAATCCCAGTAAGACAGGACGGAACAAAAACTGTACAAACTAGACATGCACCTGCCTCGACACGCACCTGTACGCCTGTGTGTCAAGTTTGTGTCATCTGAGGAGTGACAGGGAGCCCAGGGAAGACAGGCAGGGTATCTGGAACAGGAGGAGACAGGCAGGGTATCTGAGGGTCTGTTGGACAGGGAGAGACATGGGAAGACGTAGGGACAGACCCTAAAGCAGGGAAGGACCTTGGGAGAGTTCCTAAGTAAGGGGAGAGACCTAGGGACACACCCTGAAGCAGGGGAAGGGGCAGAGTTGCCGTCTAGGGGGACCAGTTCCTCGACTTCGCTGCGCCACAAAAATTCTGGAGACTCGTAAAGAGAATTGATGAAGGAACAAAACGAAGCCAGAAGATGTGTGGTGTATATTGTGAGACCCTGTACCCTGTGCCATCCTGTGTGTGGTGTATATTGTGAGACCCTGTACCCTGTGCCATCCTGTGTGTGGTGTATATTGTGAGACCCTGTACCCTGTGCCATCCTGTGTGTGGTGTATATTGTGAGACCCTGTACCCTGTGCCATCCTGTGTGTGGTGTATATTGTGAGACCCTGTACCCTGTGCCATCCTGTGTGTGGTGTATATTGTGAGACCCTGTACCCTGTGCCATCCTGTGTGTGGTGTATATTGTGAGACCCTGTACCCTGTGCCATCCTGTGTGTGGTGTATATTGTGAGACCCTGTACCCTGTGCCATCCTGTGTGTGGTGTATATTGTGAGACCCTGTACCCTGTGCCATCCTGTGTGTGGTGTATATTGTGAGACCCTGTACCCTGTGCCATCCTGTGTGTGGTGTATATTGTGAGACCCTGTACCCTGTGCCATCCTGTGTGTGGTGTATATTGTGAGACCCTGTACCCTGTGCCATCCTGTGTGTGGTGTATATTGTGAGACCCTGTACCCTGTGCCATCCTGTGTGTGGTGTATATTGTGAGACCCTGTACCCTGTGCCATCCTGTGTGTGGTGTATATTGTGAGACCCTGTACCCTGTGCCATCCTGTGTGTGGTGTATATTGTGAGACCCTGTACCCTGTGCCATCCTGTGTGTGGTGTATATTGTGAGACCCTGTACCCTGTGCCATCCTGTGTGTGGTGTATATTGTGAGACCCTGTACCCTGTGCCATCCTGTGTGTGGTGTATATTGTGAGACCCTGTACCCTGTGCCATCCTGTGTGTGGTGTATATTGTGAGACCCTGTACCCTGTGCCATCCTGTGTGTGGTGTATATTGTGAGACCCTGTACCCTGTGCCATCCTGTGTGTGGTGTATATTGTGAGACCCTGTACCCTGTGCCATCCTGTGTGTGGTGTATATTGTGAGACCCTGTACCCTGTGCCATCCTGTGTGTGGTGTATATTGTGAGACCCTGTACCCTGTGCCATCCTGTGTGTGGTGTATATTGTGAGACCCTGTACCCTGTGCCATCCTGTGTGTGGTGTATATTGTGAGACCCTGTACCCTGTGCCATCCTGTGTGTGGTGTATATTGTGAGACCCTGTACCCTGTCCCATCCTGTGTGTGGTGTATATTGTGAGACCCTGTACCCTGTCCCATCCTGTGTGTGGTGTATATTGTGAGACCCTGTACCCTGTGCCATCCTGTGTGTGGTGTATATTGTGAGACCCTGTACCCTGTGCCATCCTGTGTGTGGTGTATATTGTGAGACCCTGTACCCTGTGCCATCCTGTGTGTGGTGTATATTGTGAGACCCTGTACCCTGTGCCATCCTGTGTGTGGTGTATATTGTGAGACCCTGTACCCTGTGCCATCCTGTGTGTGGTGTATATTGTGAGACCCTGTACCCTGTGCCATCCTGTGTGTGGTGTATATTGTGAGACCCTGTACCCTGTGCCATCCTGTGTGTGGTGTATATTGTGAGACCCTGTACCCTGTGCCATCCTGTGTGTGGTGTATATTGTGAGACCCTGTACCCTGTGCCATCCTGTGTGTGGTGTATATTGTGAGACCCTGTACCCTGTGCCATCCTGTGTGTGGTGTATATTGTGAGACCCTGTACCCTGTGCCATCCTGTGTGTGGTGTATATTGTGAGACCCTGTACCCTGTGCCATCCTGTGTGTGGTGTATATTGTGAGACCCTGTACCCTGTGCCATCCTGTGTGTGGTGTATATTGTGAGACCCTGTACCCTGTGCCATCCTGTGTGTGGTGTATATTGTGAGACCCTGTACCCTGTGCCATCCTGTGTGTGGTGTATATTGTGAGACCCTGTACCCTGTCCCATCCTGTGTGTGGTGTATATTGTGAGACCCTGTACCCTGTCCCATCCTGTGTGTGGTGTATATTGTGAGACCCTGTACCCTGTGCCATCCTGTGTGTGGTGTATATT
>NC_091387.1:997211-1024711 GCF_038502225.1 Cherax quadricarinatus
GCTGCTACCACACCACAGGTGTGTAACAGGTGTCACACCTGCTGCTACCACACCACAGGTGTGTAACACAGGTGTCACACCTGCTGCTACCACACCACAGGTGTGTAACAGGTGTCACACCTGCTGCTACCACACCACAGGTGTGTAACAGGTGTCACACCTGCTGCTACCACACCACAGGTGTGTAACACAGGTGTCACACCTGCTGCTACCACACCACAGGTGTGTAACACAGGTGTCACACCTGCTGCTACCACACCACAGGTGTGTAACACAGGTGTCACACCTGCTGCTACCACACCAGAGGTGTGTAACACAGGTGTCACACCTGCTGCTACCACACCACAGGTGTGTAACACAGGTGTCACACCTGCTACCACACCAGAGGTGTGTAACACAGGTGTCACACCTGCTGCTACCACACCAGAGGTGTGTAACACAGGTGTCACACCTGCTGCTACCACGCCACAGGTGTGTAACACAGGTGTCACACCTGCTACCACACCACAGGTGTGTAACAGGTGTCACACCTGCTACCACACCACAGGTATGTAACAGTTGTCACACCTGCTACCACACCACAGGTGTGTAACACAGGTGTCACACCTGCTCAACAACGGTCTCCCTAAAAACCACACGAATTAGATTAAACAAATTACAAATGAATTAGTCAATTATTCTGAAGCATTAATTAGTTTATTATCTTATTGTAAGTGTACACCCCCTGCTGTTACCCCCTAGTGTGTGTCATGTTGTGTACACCCCCTGCTGTTACCCCCTAGTGTGTGTCATGTTGTGTACACCCCCTGCTGTTACCCCCTAGTGTGTGTCATGTTGTGTACACCCCCTGCTGTTACCCCCTAGTGTGTGTCATGTTGTGTACACCCCCTGCTGTTACCCCCTAGTGTGTGTCATGTTGTGTACACCCCCTGCTGTTACCCCCTAGTGTGTGTCATGTGTACACCCCCTGCTGTTACCCCCTAGTGTGTGTCATGTTGTGTACACCCCCTGCTGTTACCCCCTAGTGTGTGTCATGTTGTGTACACCCCCTGCTGTTACCCCCTAGTGTGTGTCATGTGTACACCCCCTGCTGTTACCCCCTAGTGTGTGTCATGTTGTGTACACCCCCTGCTGTTACCCCCTAGTGTGTGTCATGTTGTGTACACCCCCTGCTGTTACCCCCTAGTGTGTGTCATGTTGTGTACACCCCCTGCTGTTACCCCCTAGTGTGTGTCATGTTGTGTACACCCCCTGCTGTTACCCCCTAGTGTGTGTCATGTTGTGTACACCCCCTGCTGTTACCCCCTAGTGTGTGTCATGTTGTGTACACCCCCTGCTGTTACCCCCTAGTGTGTGTCATGTTGTGTACACCCCCTGCTGTTACCCCCTAGTGTGTGTCATGTTGTGTACACCCCCTGCTGTTACCCCCTAGTGTGTCATGTTGTGTACACCCCCTGCTGTTACCCCCCAAGTGTGTGTCATGTTGTGTACACCCCCTGCTGTTACCCCCTAGTGTGTGTAATGTTGTGTACACCCCCTGCTGTTACCCCCTAGTGTGTCATGTTGTGTACACCCCCTGCTGTTACCCCCTAGTGTGTGTAATATTGTGTACACCCCCTGCTGTTACCCCCTAGTGTGTGTCATGTGTACACCCCCTGCTGTTACCCCCTAGTGTGTGTAATGTTGTGTACACCCCCTGCTGTTACCCCCTAGTGTGTGTAATGTTGTGTACACCCCCTGCTGTTACCCCCTAGTGTGTGTCATGTTGTGTACACCCCCTGCTGTTACCCCCTAGTGTGTCATGTTGTGTACACCCCCTGCTGTTACCCCCTAGTGTGTCATGTGTACACCCCCTGCTGTTACCCCCTAGTATGTGTCATGTTGTGTACACCCCCTGCTGTTATCCCCTAGTGTGTGTCATGTGTACACCCCCTGCTGTTACCCCCTAGTGTGTCATGTGTACACCCCCTGCTGTTACCCCCTAGTGTGTCATGTTGTGTACACCCCCTGCTGTTACCCCCTAGTGTGTCATGTGTACACCCCCTGCTGTTACCCCCTAATGTGTCATGTTGTGTACACCCCTGCTGTTACCCCCTAGTGTGTGTAATGTTGTGTACACCCCCTGCTGTTACCCCCTAGTGTGTGTAATGTGTACACCCCCTGCTGTTACCCCCTAGTGTGTGTAATGTTGTGTACACCCCCTGCTGTTACCCCCTAGTGTGTGTCATGTTGTGTACACCCCCTGCTGTTACCCCCTAGTGTGTGTCATGTTGTGTACACCCCCTGCTGTTACCCCCTAGTGTGTGTCATGTTGTGTACACCCCCTGCTGTTACCCCCTAGTGTGTGTCATGTTGTGTACACCCCCTGCTGTTACCCCCTAGTGTGTGTCATGTTGTGTACACCCCCTGCTGTTACCCCCTAGTGTGTGTCATGTTGTGTACACCCCCTGCTGTTACCCCCTAGTGTGTGTCATGTTGTGTACACCCCCTGCTGTTACCCCCTAGTGTGTGTCATGTAGTGTACACCCCCTGCTGTTACCCCCTAGTGTGTGTTGGGTAAACCCCCTGCTGTTATCCCCTAGTGTGTGTCATGTTGTGTACACCCCCTGCTGTTACCCACTAGTGTCATGTGTACACCCCCTGTTACCCCCTAGTGTGTGTCATGTTGTGTACACCCCCTGCTGTTACCCCCTAGTGTGTGTCATGTGTACACCCCCTGCTGTTACCCCCTAGTGTGTGTCATGTGTACACCCCCTGCTGTTACCCCCTAGTGTGTGTCATGTTGTGTACACCCCCTGCTGTTACCCCCTAGTGTGTGTCATGTTGTGTACACCCCCTGCTGTTACCCCCTAGTGTGTGTCATGTTGTGTACACCCCCTGCTGTTACCCCCTAGTGTGTGTACCCCCTAGTGTGTGTGTACACCCCCTGCTGTTACCCCCTAGTGTGTGTCATGTTGTGTACACCCCCTGCTGTTACCCCCTAGTGTGTGTCATGTGTACACCCCCTGCTGTTACCCCCTAGTGTGTGTCATGTGTACACCCCCTGCTGTTACCCCCTAGTGTGTGTCATGTTGTGTACACCCCCTGCTGTTACCCCCTAGTGTGTGTCATGTTGTGTACACCCCCTGCTGTTACCCCCTAGTGTGTGTCATGTTGTGTACACCCCCTGCTGTTACCCCCTAGTGTGTCATGTTGTGTGCTGTTACCCCCTATGTTGTGTACACCCCCTGCTGTTACCCCCTAGTGTGTGTAATGTTGTGTACACCCCCTGCTGTTACCCCCTAGTGTGTGTCATGTGTACACCCCCTGCTGTACATGTGTACACCCCCTGCTGTTACCCCCTAGTGTGTGTCATGTGTGTTACCCCCTAGTGTGTGTCATGTTGTGTACACCCCCTGCTGTTACCCCCTAGTGTGTCATGTTGTGTACACCCCCTGCTGTTACCCCCTAGTGTGTGTAATGTTGTGTACACCCCCTGCTGTTACCCCCTAGTGTGTGTCATGTTGTGTACACCCCCTGCTGTTACCCCCTAGTGTGTGTCATGTTGTGTACACCCCCTGCTGTTACCCCCTAGTGTGTGTCATGTTGTGTACACCCCCTGCTGTTACCCCCTAGTGTGTGTCATGTGTACACCCCCTGCTGTTACCCCCTAGTGTGTGTCATGTTGTGTACACCCCCTGCTGTTACCCCCTAGTGTGTGTAATGTTGTGTACACCCCCTGCTGTTACCCCCTAGTGTGTGTCATGTGTACACCCCCTGCTGTTACCCCCTAGTGTGTGTCATGTTGTGTACACCCCCTGCTGTTACCCCCTAGTGTGTGTCATGTTGTGTACACCCCCTGCTGTTACCCCCTAGTGTGTGTCATGTTGTGTACACCCCCTGCTGTTACCCCCTAGTGTGTGTCATGTTGTGTACACCCCCTGCTGTTACCCCCTAGTGTGTGTCATGTTGTGTACACCCCCTGCTGTTACCCCCTAGTGTGTGTCATGTTGTGTACACCCCCTGCTGTTACCCCCTAGTGTGTGTCATGTTGTGTACACCCCCTGCTGTTACCCCCTAGTGTGTGTCATGTTGTGTACACCCCCTGCTGTTACCCCCTAGTGTGTGTCATGTTGTGTACACCCCCTGCTGTTACCCCCTAGTGTGTGTCATGTGTACACCCCCTGCTGTTACCCCCTAGTGTGTGTCATGTTGTGTACACCCCCTGCTGTTACCCCCTAGTGTGTGTCATGTTGTGTACACCCCCTGCTGGTACCCCCTAGTGTGTGTCATGTTGTGTACACCCCCTGCTGTTACCCCCTAGTGTGTGTCATGTTGTGTACACCCCCTGCTGTTACCCCCTAGTGTGTGTCATGTTGTGTACACCCCCTGCTGTTACCCCCTAGTGTGTGTCATGTTGTGTACACCCCCTGCTGTTACCCCCTAGTGTGTGTCATGTTGTGTACACCCCCTGCTGTTACCCCCTAGTGTGTGTCATGTTGTGGACACCCCCTGCTGTTACCCCCTGCCCCCTAGTGTGTGTCAGTGTGTGTCATGTTGTGTACACCCCCTGCTGTTACCCCCTAGTGTGTGTCATGTTGTGTACACCCCCTGCTGTTACCCCCTAGTGTGTGTCATGTGTACACCCCCTGCTGTTACCCCCTAGTGTGTGTCATGTTGTGTACACCCCCTGCTGTTACCCCCTAGTGTGTGTCATGTGTACACCCCCTGCTGTTACCCCCTAGTGTGTGTCATGTGTACACCCCCTGCTGTTACCCCCTAGTGTGTGTCATGTTGTGTGCTGTTCTAGTGTGTGTCATGTTGTGTACACCCCCTGCTGTTACCCCCTAGTGTGTGTCATGTTGTGTACACCCCCTGCTGTTACCCCCTAGTGTGTGTCATGTTGTGTACACCCCCTGCTGTTACCCCCTAGTGTGTGTCATGTTGTGTACACCCCCTGCTGTTACCCCCTAGTGTGTGTCATGTTGTGTACACCCCCTGCTGTTACCCCCTAGTGTGTGTCATGTTGTGTACACCCCCTGCTGTTACCCCCTAGTGTGTGTCATGTTGTGTACACCCCCTGCTGTTACCCCCTAGTGTGTGTCATGTTGTGTACACCCCCTGCTGTTACCCCCTAGTGTGTGTCATGTTGTGTACACCCCCTGCTGTTACCCCCTAGTGTGTGTATGTTGTGTGCTGTTACCCCCTAGTGTGTGTCATGTGTACACCCCCTGCTGTTACCCCCTAGTGTGTGTGGTGTGTGTCATGTGTGTACACCCCCTGCTGTTACCCCCTAGTGTGTGTCATGTGTACACCCCCTGCTGTTACCCCCTAGTGTGTCATGTTGTGTACACCCCCTGCTGTTACCCCCTAGTGTGTGTCATGTGTACACCCTGCTGCTGTGTACTGCCCCTAGTGTGTGTAGTGTGTGTCATGTTGTGTACACCCCCTGCTGTTACCCCCTAGTGTGTGTCATGTTGTGTACACCCCCTGCTGTTACCCCCTAGTGTGTCATGTTGTGTACACCCCCTGCTGTTACCCTTTAGTGTGTGTCATGTTGTGTACACCCCCTGCTGTTACCCCCTAGTGTGTGTCATGTTGTGTACACCCCCTGCTGTTACCCCCTAGTGTGTGTCATGTGTACACCCCCTGCTGTTACCCCCTAGTGTGTGTCATGTTGTGTACACCCCCTGCTGTTACCCCCTAGTGTGTGTCATGTGTACACCCCCTGCTGTTACCCCCTAGTGTGTGTCATGTTGTGTACACCCCCTGCTGTTACCCCCTAGTGTGTGTCATGTTGTGTACACCCCCTGCTGTTACCCCCTAGTGTGTGTCATGTTGTGTACACCCCCTGCTGTTACCCCCTAGTGTGTGTCATGTTGTGTACACCCCCTGCTGTTACCCCCTAGTGTGTGTCATGTTGTGTACACCCCCTGCTGTTCACCCCCTGCTGTGTGTGTCATGTTGTGTACACCCCCTGCTGTTACCCCCTAGTGTGTGTCATGTTGTGTACACCCCCTGCTGTTACCCCCTAGTGTGTGTCATGTTGTGTACACCCCCTGCTGTTACCCCCTAGTGTGTGTCATGTTGTGTACACCCCCTGCTGTTACCCCCTAGTGTGTGTCATGTGTACACCCCCTGCTGTTACCCCCTAGTGTGTGTCATGTTGTGTACACCCCCTGCTGTTACCCCCTATGTGTACACCCCCTGTGTCAGTGTGTGTCATGTGTACACCCCCTGCTGTTACCCCCTAGTGTGTGTCATGTTGTGTACACCCCCTGCTGTTACCCCCTAGTGTGTGTAATGTGTACACCCCCTGCTGTTACCCCCTAGTGTGTGTCATGTTGTGTACACCCCCTGCTGTTACCCCCTAGTGTGTGTCATGTTGTGTACACCCCCTGCTGTTACCCCCTAGTGTGTGTCATGTTGTGTACACCCCCTGCTGTTACCCCCTAGTGTGTGTCATGTTGTGTACACCCCCTGCTGTTACCCCCTAGTGTGTGTCATGTTGTGTACACCCCCTGCTGTTATCCCCTAGTGTGTGTCATGTTGTGTACACCCCCTGCTGTTACCCACTAGTGTGTGTCATGTGTACACCCCCTGCTGTTACCCCCTAGTGTGTGTCATGTGTACACCCCCTGCTGTTACCCCCTAGTGTGTGTCATGTTGTGTACACCCCCTGCTGTTACCCCCTAGTGTGTGTCATGTGTACACCCCCTGCTGTTACCCCCTAGTGTGTGTCATGTTGTGTACACCCCCTGCTGTTACCCCCTAGTGTGTGTCATGTTGTGTACACCCCCTGCTGTTACCCCCTAGTGTGTGTCATGTTGTGTACACCCCCTGCTGTTACCCCCTAGTGTGTGTCATGTTGTGTACACCCCCTGCTGTTACCCCCTAGTGTGTGTCATGTTGTGTACACCCCCTGCTGTTACCCCCTAGTGTGTAATATGTACACCCCCTGTTACCCCCTAGTGTGTAATGTGTACACCCCCTGCTGTTACCCATAGTGTGTGTAATGTGTACACCCCCTGCTGTTACCCCCTAGTGTGTCATGTTGTGTACACCCCCTGCTGTTACCCCCTAGTGTGTCATGTTGTGTACACCCCTGCTGTTACCCTCTAGTGTGTGTAATGTTGTGTACACCCCCTGCTGTTACCCCCTAGTGTGTCATGTTGTGTACACCCCCTGCTGTTACCCCCTAGTGTGTGTCATGTGTACACCCCCTGCTGTTACCCCCTAGTGTGTGTCATGTGTACACCCCCTGCTGTTACCCCCTAGTGTGTATGTTGCGTACACCCCCTGCTGTTACCCCCTAGTGTGTGTCATGTTGCGTACACCCCCTGCTGTTACCCCCTAGTGTGTGTCATGTTGTGTACACCCCCTGCTGTTACCCCCTAGTGTGTGTCATGTGTACACCCCCTGCTGTTACCCCCTAGTGTGTGTAATGTTGTGTACACCCCCTGCTGTTACCCCCTAGTGTGTGTCATGTTGTGTACACCCCCTGCTGTTACCCCCTAGTGTGTGTCATGTGTACACCCCCTGTTAACCCCGTGTCATGTGTACACCCCCTGCTGTTAACCCCTAGTGTGTGTCATGTTGTGTACACCCCCTGCTGTTACCCCCTAGTGTGTGTAATGTGTACACCCCCTGCAGTTACCCCCTAGTGTGTGTCATGTTGTGTACACCCCCTGCTGTTACCCCCTAGTGTGTCATGTGTACACCCCCTGCTGTTACCCCCTAGTGTGTGTCATGTTGTGTACACCCCCTGCTGTTACCCCCTAGTGTGTGTCATGTGTACACCCCCTGCAGTTGCCTCCTAGTGTGTACAATGTTATGTACACCCCTGCTGTTACCTCCTAGTGTAATGTTGTGTACACCCCCTGCTGTTACCCCCTAGTGTGTGTAATGTTGTGTACACCCCCTGCTGTTACCCCCTAGTGTGTGTCATGTTGTGTACACCCCCTGCTGTTACCCCCTAGTGTGTGTCATGTGTACACCCCCTGCTGTTACCCCCTAGTGTGTGTCATGTTGTGTACACCCACTGCTGTTACCCCTAGTGTGTGTCATGTGTACACCCCCTGCTGTTACCCCCTAGTGTGTGTAATGTGTACACCCACTGCTGTTACCTCCTAGTGTGTGTAATGTTGTGTACACCCCCTGCTGTTACCCCCTAGTGTGTGTAATGTTGTGTGCACCCCCTGCTGTTACCCCCTAGTGTGTGTAATGTGTACACCCCCTGCTGTTACCCCCTAGTGTGTGTAATGTGTACGCACCCTGCTGTTACCCCCTAGTGTGTGTAATGTTGTGTACACCCCCTGCTGTTACCCCCTAGTGTGTGTAATGTTGTGTACACCCCCTGCTGTTACCCCCTAGTGTGTGTAATGTTGTGTACACCCCCTGCTGTTACCCCCTAGTGTGTGTAATGTTGTGTACACCCCCTGCTGTTACCCCTAGTGTGTGTAATGTTGTGTACACCCCCTGCTGTTACCCCTAGTGTGTGTAATGTGTACACCCCCTGCTGTTACCCCTAGTGTGTACAATGTTGTGTACACCCCCTGCTGTTACCTCCTAGTGTGTGTAATGTGTACACCCCCTGCTGTTACCTCCTAGTGTACACAATGTTCTGTACAACCCCTGCTGTTACCTCCTAGTGTGTGTAATGTGTACACCCCCTGCTGTTACCTCCTAGTGTACACAATGTTCTGTACACCCCCTGCTGTTACCTCCTAGTGTGTGTAATGTGTACACCCCCTGCTGTTACCTCCTAGTGTACACAATGTTCTGTACACCCCCTGCTGTTACCTCCTAGTGTGTGTAATGTGTACACCCCCTGCTGTTACCTCCTAGTGTACACAATGTTGTGTACACCCCCTGCTGTTACCTCCTAGTGTGTACAATGTTGTGTACACCCCCTGCTGTTACCTCCTAGTGTGTACAATGTTGTGTACACCCCCTGTTGCTCCCTCTAGTGTGTGCACTATGTACACACACAAGCTATGACCTGGGCCAGGAGCTGTGAATCTATCCCTGCAACCACAAATAGGTAAGGACACACTAGTATACAAGGGAACCTGGGTTAACAAAATGAGGGGGGGGGAGAGGGAGAAGGCAGAGGGGAGGGAGAGAAGGGTGAGTGTAGGAAGAAAGGGAGAGAAGGAAGGGTGAGTGCAGGAAGACAGAGGGAGAGAAGGAAGGGTGAGTGCAGAAGACAGAGGGAGAGAAGGGAGGGTGAGTGTAGGAAGACAGAGGGAGAGAAGGAAGGGTGAGTGTAGGAAGACAGAGGGAGAGAAGGAAGGGTGAGTGTAGGAAGAGGGAGAGAAGGGAGGGTGAGTGTAGGAAGACAGAGGGAGAGAAGGAAGGGTGAGTGTTGGAAGACAGAGGGAGAGAAGGAAGGGTGAGTGTAAGAAGACAGAGGGAGAGAAGGAAGGGTGAGTGTAGGAAGACAGAGGGAGAGAAGGAAGGGTGAGTGCAGGAAGACAGAGGGAGAGAAGGAAGGGTGAGTGCAGAAGACAGAGGGAGAGAAGGAAGGGTGAGTGTTGGAAGACAGAGGGAGAGAAGGAAGGGTGAGTGTAAGAAGACAGAGGGAGAGAAGGAAGGGTGAGTGTAGGAAGACAGAGGGAGAGAAGGAAGGGTGAGTGCAGGAAGACAGAGGGAGAGAAGGAAGGGTGAGTGCAGAAGACAGAGGGAGAGAAGGAAGGGTGAGTGCAGGAAGACAGAGGGAGAGAAGGAAGGGTGAGTGCAGAAGACAGAGGGAGAGAAGGAAGGGTGAGTGTTGGAAGACAGAGGGAGAGAAGGAAGGGTGAGTGTAAGAAGACAGAGGGAGAGAAGGAAGGGTGAGTGTAGGAAGACAGAGGGAGAGAAGGAAGGGTGAGTGTAGGCAGACAGATGGAGAGAAGGAAGGGTGAGTGTAGGAAGACAGAGGGAGATAAGGGAAGGTGAGTGTAGGAAGACAGAGGGAGAGAAGGGAGGGTGAGTGCAGGAAGACAGAGGGAGAGTTTGAAGACAGAGGGAGAGAAGGGAGGGTGAGTGTAGGAAGACAGAGAGAGAGAGAAGGGAGGGTAAGTGTAGGAAGACAGAGGGAGAGAAGGAAGGGTGAGTGTAGGAAGACAGAGGGAGAGAAGGGAGGGTGAGTGTAGGAAGACAGAGGGAGAGAAGGGAGGGTGAGTGTAGGAAGACAGAGGGAGAGAAGGAAGGGTGAGTGTAGGAAGACAGAGAGAGAGAGAAGGGAGGGTAAGTGTAGGAAGACAGAGAGAGAGAGAAGGGAGGGTAAGTGTAGGAAGACAGAGGGAGAGAAGGAAGGGTGAGTGTAGGAAGACAGAGGGAGAGAAGGAAGGGTGACTGCAGGAAGACAGAGGGAGAGAGAAGGAAGGGTGAGTGTAGGAAGACAGAGGGAGAGAAGGAAGGGTGAGTGTAGGAAGACAGAGGGAGAGAAGGAAGGGTGAGTGTAGGAAGACAGAGGGAGAGAAGGAAGGGTGACTGCAGCAAGACAGAGGGAGAGAGAAGGAAGGGTAAGTGTAGGAAGACAGAGGGAGAGAAGGAAGGGTGACTGCAGGAAGACAGAGGGAGAGAGAAGGAAGGGTGAGTGTAGGAAGACAGAGGGAGAGAAGGAAGGGTAAGTGTAGGAAGACAGAGGGAGAGAGAAGGAAGGGTGAGTGTAGGAAGACAGAGAGAGAGAAGGAAGGGTGACTGCAGGAAGACAGAGGGAGAGAGAAGGAAGGGTGAGTGTAGGAAGACAGAGGGAGAGAAGGAAGGGTGACTGCAGGAAGACAGAGGGAGAGAGAAGGAAGGGTGAGTGTAGGAAGACAGAGGGAGAGAGAAGGAAGGGTAAGTGTAGGAAGACAGAGGGAGAGAGAAGGAAGGGTGAGTGTAGGAAGACAGAGAGAGAGAAGGAAGGGTGACTGCAGGAAGACAGAGGGAGAGAGAAGGAAGGGTGAGTGTAGGAAGACAGAGGGAGAGAAGGAAGGGTGACTGCAGGAAGACAGAGGGAGAGAGAAGGAAGGGTGAGTGTAGGAAGACAGAGGGAGAGAGAAGGTAGGGTAAGTGTAGGAAGACAGAGGGAGAGAGAAGGAAGGGTGAGTGTAGGAAGACAGAGGGAGAGAGAAGGAAGGGTGAGTGTAGGAAGACAGAGGGAGAGAAGGTAGGGTGACTGCAGGAAGACAGAGGGAGAGAGAAGGAAGGGTGAGTGTAGGAAGACAGAGAGAGAGAGAAGGAAGGGTGACTGCAGGAAGACAGAGAGAGAGAAGGTAGGGTGAGTGTAGGAAGACAGAGAGAGAGAGAAGGAAGGGTGACTGCAGGAAGACAGAGAGAGAGAGAAGGAAGGGTGAGTGTAGGAAGACAGAGAGAGAGAGAAGGAAGGGTGAGTGTAGGAAGACAGAGGGAGAGAGAAGGAAGGGTGAGTGTAGGAAGACAGAGAGAGAGAGAAGGTAGGGTGACTGCAGGAAGACAGAGAGAGAGAGAAGGAAGGGTGACTGCAGGAAGACAGAGGGAGAGAGAAGGAAGGGTGAGTGCAGGAAGACAGAGGGAGAGAGAAGGAAGGGTGAGTGTAGGAAGACAGAGAGAGAGAGAAGGTAGGGTGACTGCAGGAAGACAGAGAGAGAGAGAAGGAAGGGTGAGTGTAGGAAGACAGAGGGAGAGAGAAGGAAGGGTGAGTGCAGGAAGACAGAGGGAGAGAGAAGGAAGGGTGAGTGTAGGAAGACAGAGAGAGAGAGAAGGAAGGGTGAGTGTAGGAAGACAGAGAGAGAGAGAAGGAAGGGTGACTGCAGGAAGACAGAGAGAGAGAGAAGGAAGGGTGACTGCAGGAAGACAGAGAGAGAGAGAAGGAAGGGTGACTGCAGGAAGACAGAGAGAGAGAGAAGGAAGGGTGACTGCAGGAAGACAGAGAGAGAGAGAAGGAAGGGTGACTGCAGGAAGACAGAGAGAGAGAGAAGGAAGGGTGACTGCAGGAAGACAGAGAGAGAGAGAAGGAAGGGTGACTGCAGGAAGACAGAGAGAGAGAGAAGGAAGGGTGACTGCAGGAAGACAGAGAGAGAGAGAAGGAAGGGTGACTGCAGGAAGACAGAGAGAGAGAGAAGGAAGGGTGACTGCAGGAAGACAGAGAGAGAGAGAAGGAAGGGTGACTGCAGGAAGACAGAGAGAGAGAAGGAAGGGTGACTGCAGGAAGACAGAGAGAGAGAGAAGGAAGGGTGACTGCAGGAAGACAGAGAGAGAGAGAAGGAAGGGTGACTGCAGGAAGACAGAGGGAGAGAGAAGGAAGGGTGACTGCAGGAAGACAGAGAGAGAGAGAAGGAAGGGTGACTGCAGGAAGACAGAGAGAGAGAGAAGGAAGGGTGACTGCAGGAAGACAGAGAGAGAGAGAAGGAAGGGTGACTGCAGGAAGACAGAGAGAGAGAGAAGGAAGGGTGACTGCAGGAAGACAGAGAGAGAGAGAAGGAAGGGTGACTGCAGGAAGACAGAGAGAGAGAGAAGGAAGGGTGACTGCAGGAAGACAGAGAGAGAGAGAAGGAAGGGTGACTGCAGGAAGACAGAGAGAGAGAGAAGGAAGGGTGACTGCAGGAAGACAGAGAGAGAGAGAAGGAAGGGTGACTGCAGGAAGACAGAGAGAGAGAGAAGGAAGGGTGACTGCAGGAAGACAGAGAGAGAGAGAAGGAAGGGTGACTGCAGGAAGACAGAGAGAGAGAGAAGGAAGGGTGACTGCAGGAAGACAGAGAGAGAGAGAAGGAAGGGTGACTGCAGGAAGACAGAGAGAGAGAGAAGGAAGGGTGACTGCAGGAAGACAGAGAGAGAGAGAAGGTAGGGTGAGTGCAGGAAGACAGAGGGAGAGAGAAGGAAGGGTGACTGCAGGAAGACAGAGAGAGAGAGAAGGTAGGGTGAGTGCAGGAAGACAGAGAGAGAGAGAAGGAAGGGTGAGTGCAGGAAGACAGAGGGAGAGAGAAGGAAGGGTGAGTGTAGGAAGACAGAGGGAGAGAAGGTAGGGTGACTGCAGGAAGACAGAGGGAGAGAGAAGGTAGGGTGACTGCAGGAAGACAGAGGGAGAGAGAAGGAAGGGTGAGTGCAGGAAGACAGAGGGAGAGAGAAGGAAGGGTGACTGCAGGAAGACAGAGAGAGAGAGAAGGAAGGGTGACTGCAGGAAGACAGAGAGAGAGAGAAGGAAGGGTGACTGCAGGAAGACAGAGGGAGAGAGAAGGAAGGGTGACTGCAGGAAGACAGAGAGAGAGAGAAGGAAGGGTGACTGCAGGAAGACAGAGAGAGAGAGAAGGAAGGGTGACTGCAGGAAGACAGAGAGAGAGAGAAGGAAGGGTGACTGCAGGAAGACAGAGAGAGAGAGAAGGTAGGGTGAGTGTAGGAAGACAGAGGGAGAGAGAAGGAAGGGTGAGTGCAGGAAGACAGAGGGAGAGAGAAGGAAGGGTGACTGCAGGAAGACAGAGAGAGAGAGAAGGAAGGGTGACTGCAGGAAGACAGAGAGAGAGAGAAGGAAGGGTGACTGCAGGAAGACAGAGGGAGAGAGAAGGAAGGGTGACTGCAGGAAGACAGAGAGAGAGAGAAGGAAGGGTGACTGCAGGAAGACAGAGAGAGAGAGAAGGAAGGGTGACTGCAGGAAGACAGAGAGAGAGAGAAGGAAGGGTGACTGCAGGAAGACAGAGAGAGAGAGAAGGTAGGGTGAGTGTAGGAAGACAGAGGGAGAGAGAAGGAAGGGTGAGTGCAGGAAGACAGAGGGAGAGAGAAGGAAGGGTGAGTGTAGGAAGACAGAGGGAGAGAAGGTAGGGTGACTGCAGGAAGACAGAGGGAGAGAGAAGGTAGGGTGACTGCAGGAAGACAGAGGGAGAGAGAAGGAAGGGTGAGTGCAGGAAGACAGAGGGAGAGAGAAGGAAGGGTGAGTGTAGGAAGACAGAGGGAGAGAAGGTAGGGTGACTGCAGGAAGACAGAGAGAGAGAGAAGGTAGGGTGAGTGTAGGAAGACAGAGAGAGAGAGAAGGAAGGGTGACTGCAGGAAGACAGAGAGAGAGAGAAGGAAGGGTGAGTGTAGGAAGACAGAGAGAGAGAGAAGGAAGGGTGACTGCAGGAAGACAGAGAGAGAGAGAAGGTAGGGTGACTGCAGGAAGACAGAGAGAGAGAGAAGGAAGGGTGAGTGTAGGAAGACAGAGAGAGAGAGAAGGAAGGGTAAGTGTAGGAAGACAGAGGGAGAGAGAAGGAAGGGTGAGTGTAGGAAGACAGAGGGAGAGAGAAGGAAGGGTGAGTGTAGGAAGACAGAGGGAGAGAAGGTAGGGTGACTGCAGGAAGACAGAGGGAGAGAGAAGGAAGGGTGAGTGTAGGAAGACAGAGGGAGAGAGAAGGAAGGGTAAGTGTAGGAAGACAGAGGGAGAGAGAAGGAAGGGTGAGTGTAGGAAGACAGAGGGAGAGAAGGTAGGGTGACTGCAGGAAGACAGAGGGAGAGAGAAGGAAGGGTAAGTGTAGGAAGACAGAGAGAGAGAGAAGGAAGGGTGAGTGTAGGAAGACAGAGAGAGAGAGAAGGAAGGGTGAGTGTAGGAAGACAGAGAGAGAGAGAAGGAAGGGTGACTGCAGGAAGACAGAGAGAGAGAGAAGGTAGGGTGACTGCAGGAAGACAGAGAGAGAGAGAAGGAAGGGTGACTGCAGGAAGACAGAGAGAGAGAGAAGGTAGGGTGAGTGTAGGAAGACAGAGAGAGAGAGAAGGAAGGGTGACTGCAGGAAGACAGAGAGAGAGAGAAGGAAGGGTGACTGCAGGAAGACAGAGAGAGAGAGAAGGAAGGGTGACTGCAGGAAGACAGAGAGAGAGAGAAGGAAGGGTGACTGCAGGAAGACAGAGAGAGAGAGAAGGTAGGGTGACTGCAGGAAGACAGAGAGAGAGAGAAGGTAGGGTGAGTGTAGGAAGACAGAGAGAGAGAGAAGGAAGGGTGACTGCAGGAAGACAGAGAGAGAGAGAAGGTAGGGTGAGTGTAGGAAGACAGAGAGAGAGAGAAGGTAGGGTGACTGCAGGAAGACAGAGAGAGAGAGAAGGTAGGGTGACTGCAGGAAGACAGAGAGAGAGAGAAGGTAGGGTGACTGCAGGAAGACAGAGAGAGAGAGAAGGAAGGGTGACTGCAGGAAGACAGAGAGAGAGAGAAGGAAGGGTGAGTGTAGGAAGACAGAGAGAGAGAGAAGGAAGGGTGAGTGTAGGAAGACAGAGAGAGAGAAGGAAGGGTGAGTGTAGGAAGACAGAGAGAGAGAAGGAAGGGTGAGTGTAGGAAGACAGAGAGAGAGAGAAGGAAGGGTGACTGCAGGAAGACAGAGAGAGAGAGAAGGAAGGGTGACTGTAGGAAGACAGAGAGAGAGAGAAGGAAGGGTGACTGCAGGAAGACAGAGAGAGAGAGAAGGAAGGGTGAGTGTAGGAAGACAGAGAGAGAGAGAAGGAAGGGTGACTGCAGGAAGACAGAGAGAGAGAGAAGGTAGGGTGAGTGTAGGAAGACAGAGAGAGAGAGAAGGAAGGGTGACTGCAGGAAGACAGAGAGAGAGAGAAGGAAGGGTGAGTGTAGGAAGACAGAGAGAGAGAGAAGGGTGAGTGTAGGAAGACAGAGAGAGAGAGAAGGAAGGGTGACTGCAGGAAGACAGAGAGAGAGAGAAGGAAGGGTGACTGCAGGAAGACAGAGAGAGAGAGAAGGAAGGGTGAGTGTAGGAAGACAGAGAGAGAGAGAAGGTAGGGTGAGTGTAGGAAGACAGAGAGAGAGAGAAGGAAGGGTGACTGCAGGAAGACAGAGAGAGAGAGAAGGAAGGGTGAGTGTAGGAAGACAGAGAGAGAGAGAAGGAAGGGTGAGTGTAGGAAGACAGAGAGAGAGAGAAGGAAGGGTGACTGCAGGAAGACAGAGAGAGAGAGAAGGAAGGGTGAGTGTAGGAAGACAGAGAGAGAGAGAAGGAAGGGTGACTGCAGGAAGACAGAGAGAGAGAGAAGGAAGGGTGACTGCAGGAAGACAGAGAGAGAGAGAGAAGGAAGGGTGAGTGTAGGAAGACAGAGAGAGAGAGAAGGTAGGGTGAGTGTAGGAAGACAGAGAGAGAGAGAAGGAAGGGTGACTGCAGGAAGACAGAGAGAGAGAGAAGGAAGGGTGAGTGTAGGAAGACAGAGAGAGAGAGAAGGAAGGGTGAGTGTAGGAAGACAGAGAGAGAGAGAAGGAAGGGTGAGTGTAGGAAGACAGAGAGAGAGAAGGAAGGGTGACTGCAGGAAGACAGAGAGAGAGAGAAGGAAGGGTGAGTGTAGGAAGACAGAGGGAGAGAAGGTAGGGTGAGTGTAGGAAGACAGAGGGAGAGAGAAGGAAGGGTGAGTGTAGGAAGACAGAGGGAGAGAAGGAAGGGTGACTGCAGGAAGACAGAGAGAGAGAGAAGGAAGGGTGAGTGTAGGAAGACAGAGGGAGAGAAGGAAGGGTGAGTGTAGGAAGACAGAGGGAGAGAAGGAAGGGTGACTGCAGGAAGACAGAGAGAGAGAGAAGGAAGGGTGAGTGTAGGAAGACAGAGGGAGAGAAGGAAGGGTGACTGCAGGAAGACAGAGAGAGAGAGAAGGAAGGGTGAGTGTAGGAAGACAGAGGGAGAGAAGGAAGGGTGAGTGTAGGAAGACAGAGGGAGAGAAGGAAGGGTGACTGCAGGAAGACAGAGAGAGAGAGAAGGAAGGGTGAGTGTAGGAAGACAGAGAGAGAGAGAAGGAAGGGTGACTGCAGGAAGACAGAGGGAGAGAGAAGGAAGGGTGACTGCAGGAAGACAGAGAGAGAGAGAAGGAAGGGTGAGTGTAGGAAGACAGAGGGAGAGAAGGAAGGGTGAGTGTAGGAAGACAGAGGGAGAGAGAAGGAAGGGTGAGTGTAGGAAGACAGAGAGAGAGAGAAGGAAGGGTGACTGCAGGAAGACAGAGAGAGAGAGAAGGAAGGGTGACTGCAGGAAGACAGAGAGAGAGAGAAGGAAGGGTGACTGCAGGAAGACAGAGAGAGAGAGAAGGAAGGGTGAGTGTAGGAAGACAGAGAGAGAGAGAAGGAAGGGTGAGTGTAGGAAGACAGAGGGAGAGAAGGAAGGGTGAGTGTAGGAAGACAGAGGAAGAGAAGGAAGGGTGAGTGTAGGAAGACAGAGGGAGAGAAGGAAGGGTGAGTGTAGGAAGACAGAGGGAGAGAAGGAAGGGTGAGTGTAGGAAGACAGAGGAAGAGAAGGAAGGGTGAGTGTAGGAAGACAGAGGAAGAGAAGGAAGGGTGAGTGTAGGAAGACAGAGGAAGAGAAGGAAGGGTGAGTGTAGGAAGACAGAGGGAGAGAAGGAAGGGTGAGTGTAGGAAGACAGAGGGAGAGAAGGAAGGGTGAGTGTAGGAAGACAGAGGGAGAGAAGGAAGGGTGAGTGTAGGAAGACAGAGGGAGAGAAGGAAGGGTGAGTGTAGGAAGACAGAGGGAGAGAGAAGGAAGGGTGACTGCAGGAAGACAGAGAGAGAGAGAAGGAAGGGTGAGTGTAGGAAGACAGAGAGAGAGAAGGAAGGGTGAGTGTAGGAAGACAGAGAGAGAGAGAAGGAAGGGTGAGTGTAGGAAGACAGAGGGAGAGAAGGAAGGGTGAGTGTAGGAAGACAGAGGGAGAGAAGGAAGGGTGAGTGTAGGAAGACAGAGGGAGAGAGAAGGAAGGGTGACTGCAGGAAGACAGAGAGAGAGAGAAGGAAGGGTGAGTGTAGGAAGACAGAGGGAGAGAGAAGGAAGGGTGACTGCAGGAAGACAGAGAGAGAGAGAAGGAAGGGTGAGTGTAGGAAGACAGAGAGAGAGAAGGAAGGGTGAGTGTAGGAAGACAGAGAGAGAGAGAAGGAAGGGTGAGTGTAGGAAGACAGAGAGAGAGAAGGAAGGGTGAGTGTAGGAAGACAGAGGGAGAGAAGGAAGGGTGACTGTAGGAAGACAGAGGGAGAGAAGGAAGGGTGAGTGTAGGAAGACAGAGGGAGAGAAGGAAGGGTGAGTGTAGGAAGACAGAGGAAGAGAAGGAAGGGTGAGTGTAGGAAGACAGAGGGAGAGAGAAGGAAGGGTGACTGCAGGAAGACAGAGAGAGAGAGAAGGAAGGGTGAGTGTAGGAAGACAGAGAGAGAGAGAAGGATGGGTGAGTGTAGGAAGACAGAGGGAGAGAAGGAAGGGTGAGTGTAGGAAGACAGAGGGAGAGAGAAGGAAGGGTGAGTGTAGGAAGACAGAGGGAGAGAAGGAAGGGTGAGTGTAGGAAGACAGAGGGAGAGAAGGAAGGGTGAGTGTAGGAAGACAGAGGGAGAGAGAAGGAAGGGTGAGTGTAGGAAGACAGAGGGAGAGAGAAGGAAGGGTGACTGCAGGAAGACAGAGGGAGAGAGAAGGAAGGGTGACTGCAGGAAGACAGAGAGAGAGAGAAGGAAGGGTGAGTGTAGGAAGACAGAGAGAGAGAAGGAAGGGTGAGTGTAGGAAGACAGAGGGAGAGAAGGAAGGGTGAGTGTAGGAAGACAGAGGGAGAGAGAAGGAAGGGTGAGTGTAGGAAGACAGAGGGAGAGAAGGAAGGGTGAGTGTAGGAAGACAGAGGGAGAGAGAAGGAAGGGTGAGTGTAGGAAGACAGAGGGAGAGAAGGAAGGGTGAGTGTAGGAAGACAGAGGGAGAGAAGGAAGGGTGAGTGTAGGAAGACAGAGGGAGAGAGAAGGAAGGGTGAGTGTAGGAAGACAGAGGGAGAGAGAAGGAAGGGTGAGTGTAGGAAGACAGAGGGAGAGAGAAGGAAGGGTGACTGCAGGAAGACAGAGAGAGAGAGAAGGAAGGGTGAGTGTAGGAAGACAGAGAGAGAGAAGGAAGGGTGAGTGTAGGAAGACAGAGGGAGAGAAGGAAGGGTGAGTGTAGGAAGACAGAGGGAGAGAGAAGGAAGGGTGAGTGTAGGAAGACAGAGAGAGAGAGAAGGAAGGGTGAGTGTAGGAAGACAGAGAGAGAGAGAAGGAAGGGTGAGTGTAGGAAGACAGAGAGAGAGAAGGAAGGGTGAGTGTAGGAAGACAGAGGGAGAGAAGGAAGGGTGAGTGTAGGAAGACAGAGAGAGAGAGAAGGAAGGGTGAGTGTAGGAAGACAGAGGGAGAGAAGGAAGGGTGAGTGTAGGAAGACAGAGGGAGAGAGAAGGAAGGGTGAGTGTAGGAAGACAGAGAGAGAGAGAAGGAAGGGTGACTGTAGGAAGACAGAGAGAGAGAGAAGGAAGGGTGACTGTAGGAAGACAGAGAGAGAGAGAAGGAAGGGTGAGTGTAGGAAGACAGAGGGAGAGAAGGAAGGGTGAGTGTAGGAAGACAGAGGGAGAGAGAAGGAAGGGTGAGTGTAGGAAGACAGAGGGAGAGAAGGAAGGGTGAGTGTAGGAAGACAGAGAGAGAGAGAAGGAAGGGTGAGTGTAGGAAGACAGAGGGAGAGAAGGAAGGGTGAGTGTAGGAAGACAGAGGGAGAGAGAAGGAAGGGTGAGTGTAGGAAGACAGAGAGAGAGAGAAGGAAGGGTGACTGTAGGAAGACAGAGAGAGAAGGAAGGGTGACTGTAGGAAGACAGAGAGAGAGAGAAGGAAGGGTGAGTGTAGGAAGACAGAGGGAGAGAAGGAAGGGTGAGTGTAGGAAGACAGAGGGAGAGAGAAGGAAGGGTGAGTGTAGGAAGACAGAGGGAGAGAAGGAAGGGTGAGTGTAGGAAGACAGAGGGAGAGAAGGAAGGGTGAGTGTAGGAAGACAGAGGGAGAGAGAAGGAAGGGTGAGTGTAGGAAGACAGAGGGAGAGAGAAGGAAGGGTGAGTGTAGGAAGACAGAGGGAGAGAGAAGGAAGGGTGAGTGTAGGAAGACAGAGGGAGAGAGAAGGAAGGGTGACTGCAGGAAGACAGAGAGAGAGAGAAGGAAGGGTGAGTGTAGGAAGACAGAGAGAGAGAGAAGGAAGGGTGAGTGTAGGAAGACAGAGAGAGAGAGAAGGAAGGGTGACTGCAGGAAGACAGAGAGAGAGAGAAGGAAGGGTGAGTGTAGGAAGACAGAGAGAGAGAGAAGGAAGGGTGAGTGTAGGAAGACAGAGGGAGAGAAGGAAGGGTGAGTGTAGGAAGACAGAGGGAGAGAAGGAAGGGTGAGTGTAGGAAGACAGAGGGAGAGAAGGAAGGGTGAGTGTAGGAAGACAGAGGGAGAGAAGGAAGGGTGAGTGTAGGAAGACAGAGGGAGAGAAGGAAGGGTGAGTGTAGGAAGACAGAGAGAGAGAGAAGGAAGGGTGACTGCAGGAAGACAGAGAGAGAGAAGGAAGGGTGAGTGTAGGAAGACAGAGAGAGAGAGAAGGAAGGGTGACTGCAGGAAGACAGAGAGAGAGAAGGAAGGGTGAGTGTAGGAAGACAGAGAGAGAGAAGGAAGGGTGAGTGTAGGAAGACAGAGAGAGAGAGAAGGAAGGGTGACTGCAGGAAGACAGAGAGAGAGAGAAGGAAGGGTGACTGCAGGAAGACAGAGAGAGAGAGAAGGAAGGGTGACTGCAGGAAGACAGAGAGAGAGAGAAGGAAGGGTGAGTGTAGGAAGACAGAGAGAGAGAGAGAAGGAAGGGTGACTGCAGGAAGACAGAGAGAGAGAGAAGGAAGGGTGACTGCAGGAAGACAGAGAGAGAGAGAAGGAAGGGTGACTGCAGGAAGACAGAGAGAGAGAGAAGGAAGGGTGACTGCAGGAAGACAGAGAGAGAGAGAAGGAAGGGTGACTGCAGGAAGACAGAGAGAGAGAGAAGGAAGGGTGACTGCAGGAAGACAGAGAGAGAGAGAAGGAAGGGTGAGTGTAGGAAGACAGAGAGAGAGAGAAGGTAGGGTGACTGCAGGAAGACAGAGAGAGAGAGAAGGAAGGGTGACTGCAGGAAGACAGAGAGAGAGAGAAGGAAGGGTGACTGCAGGAAGACAGAGAGAGAGAAGGAAGGGTGACTGCAGGAAGACAGAGAGAGAGAGAAGGAAGGGTGACTGCAGGAAGACAGAGAGAGAGAGAAGGAAGGGTGACTGCAGGAAGACAGAGAGAGAGAGAAGGAAGGGTGACTGCAGGAAGACAGAGAGAGAGAGAAGGAAGGGTGACTGCAGGAAGACAGAGAGAGAGAGAAGGTAGGGTGACTGCAGGAAGACAGAGAGAGAGAGAAGGTAGGGTGACTGCAGGAAGACAGAGAGAGAGAGAAGGTAGGGTGACTGCAGGAAGACAGAGAGAGAGAGAAGGTAGGGTGACTGCAGGAAGACAGAGAGAGAGAGAAGGAAGGGTGACTGCAGGAAGACAGAGAGAGAGAGAAGGAAGGGTGACTGCAGGAAGACAGAGAGAGAGAGAAGGTAGGGTGACTGCAGGAAGACAGAGAGAGAGAGAAGGTAGGGTGAGTGTAGGAAGACAGAGAGAGAGAGAAGGAAGGGTGAGTGTAGGAAGACAGAGAGAGAGAGAAGGAAGGGTGACTGCAGGAAGACAGAGAGAGAGAGAAGGTAGGGTGAGTGTAGGAAGACAGAGAGAGAGAGAAGGAAGGGTGACTGCAGGAAGACAGAGAGAGAGAGAAGGTAGGGTGAGTGTAGGAAGACAGAGAGAGAGAGAAGGAAGGGTGAGTGTAGGAAGACAGAGAGAGAGAGAAGGAAGGGTGAGTGTAGGAAGACAGAGAGAGAGAGAAGGAAGGGTGAGTGTAGGAAGACAGAGAGAGAGAGAAGGAAGGGTGAGTGTAGGAAGACAGAGAGAGAGAAGGAAGGGTGAGTGTAGGAAGACAGAGAGAGAGAGAAGGAAGGGTGAGTGTAGGAAGACAGAGGGAGAGAAGGAAGGGTGAGTGTAGGAAGACAGAGGGAGAGAAGGAAGGGTGAGTGTAGGAAGACAGAGGGAGAGAAGGAAGGGTGAGTGTAGGAAGACAGAGGGAGAGAAGGAAGGGTGAGTGTAGGAAGACAGAGGGAGAGAAGGAAGGGTGAGTGTAGGAAGACAGAGGGAGAGAAGGAAGGGTGAGTGTAGGAAGACAGAGGGAGAGAAGGAAGGGTGAGTGTAGGAAGACAGAGGGAGAGAAGGAAGGGTGAGTGTAGGAAGAGAGAGAGAGAGAGAAGGGAGGGTGAGTGCAGGAAGACAGAGGGAGAAGGGAGGGAGTGCAGGGAGAAAGGTGAATGAGGGCAAACCAGTTCCACCCTGGAGTGTGGAAGAGGAGTAAAAGAGGGAGAAGAGGGAAGAGAGGAGGAAGTTGGGAAGAGGAAGAGGGGAGGAGGAGAGGACAGTCTGAGACACAAGATCAATGATGATTAAATCACAACACTAATCACACACACACAGACACACACAGAGACACACACACACACACACACAGACACACACAGACACACACACACACACACAGACACACACACACACACACACACACACACACACACACACACACAGACACACACAGACACACACACACACACACACACACACACACACACACACACACACACACACACAGACACACACAGACACACACAGACACACACACACACACACACACACACGTGAGGTGAATATAACAGGAGAGGTGGTACCAGCATCCCTGACACCAAGGATGCTGCAGGAAGGAGCAGACTCACTATGTCACCCTTAACAGTACACCTGTTAAATACAACTTCCCAGTCACAACAGTGGCCACAAAACTATGAATGAGCAACAGTAAGGGGTGAAACATCAGTGGGTCAGACAGTACCTGGATGACAAGACAGGGGTGAAACATCAGTGGGTCAGACAGTACCTGGATGACACAAAACAGGGGTGAAACATCAGTGGGTCAGACAGTACCTGGATGACACAAAACAGGGGTGAAACATCAGTGGGTCAGACAGTACCTGGATGACACAAGACGGGTGAAACATCAGTGGGTCAGACAGTACCTGGATGACACAAGACAGGGGTGAAACATCAGTGGGTCAGACAGTACCTGGATGACACAAGACGGGTGAAACATCAGTGGGTCAGACAGTACCTGGATGACACAAGACAGGGGTGAAACATCATTGGGTCAGACAGTACCTGGATGACATAAAACAGGGGTGAAACATCAGTGGGTCAGACAGTACCTGGATGACATAAAACAGGGGTGAAACATCAATGGGTCAGACAGTACCTGGATGACAAAACAGGGGTGAAACATCAGTGGGTCAGACAGTACCTGGATGACAAAACAAGGGTGAAACATCAATGGGTCAGACAGTACCTATATGACACAAGACAGGGGTGAAACATCAGTGGGTCAGACAGTACCTGGATGACAAAACAAGGGTGAAACATCAATGGGTCAGACAGTACCTATATGACACAAGACAGGGGTGAAACATCATTGGGTCAGACAGTACCTGGATGACATAAAACAGGGGTGAAACATCAATGGGTCAGACAGTACCTGGATGACATAAAACAGGGGTGAAACATCAGTGGGTCAGACAGTACCTGGATGACATAAAACAGGGGTGAAACATCAATGGGTCAGACAGTACCTATATGACACAAGACAGGGGTGAAACATCAGTGGGTCAGACAGTACCTGGATGACACAAGACAGGGGTGAAACATCATTGGGTCAGACAGTACCTGGATGACATAAAACAGGGGTGAAACATCAATGGGTCAGACAGTACCTATATGACACAAGACAGGGGTGAAACATCAATGGGTCAGACAGTACCTATATGACACAAGACAGGGGTGAAACATCAGTGGGTCAGACAGTACCTGGATGACACAAGACAGGGGTGAAACATCAGTGGGTCAGACAGTACCTGGATGACACAAGACAGGGGTGAAACATCAGTGGGTCAGACAGTACCTGGATGACATAAAACAGGGGTGAAACATCAATGGGTCAGACAGTACCTGGATGACACAAGACAGGGGTGAAACATCAGTGGGTCAGACAGTACCTGGATGACACAAGACAGGGGTGAAACATCAGTGGGTCAGACAGTACCTATATGACACAAGACAGGGGTGAAACATCAGTGGGTCAGACAGTACCTATATGACACAAGACAGGGGTGAAACATCAGTGGGTCAGACAGTACCTATATGACACAAGACAGGGGTGAAACATCAGTGGGTCAGACAGTACCTATATGATACAAGACGGGTGAAACATCAGTGGGTCAGACAGTACCTGGATGACACAAGACAGGGGTGAAACATCAATGGGTCAGACAGTACCTATATGACACAAGACGGGTGAAACATCAGTGGGTCAGACAGTACCTATATGACACAAGACAGGGGTGAAACATCAGTGGGTCAGACAGTACCTGGATGACACAAGACAGGGGTGAAACATCAATGGGTCAGACAGTACCTATATGACACAAGACGGGTGAAACATCAGTGGGTCAGACAGTACCTATATGACACAAGACAGGGGTGAAACATCAGTGGGTCAGACAGTACCTGGATGACACAAGACAGGGGTGAAACATCAATGGGTCAGACAGTACCTATATGACACAAGACGGGTGAAACATCAGTGGGTCAGACAGTACCTGGATGACACAAGACAGGGGTGAAACATCAATGGGTCAGACAGTACCTATATGACACAAGACAGGGGTGAAACATCAGTGGGTCAGACAGTACCTGGATGACACAAGACAGGGGTGAAACATCAGTGGGTCAGACAGTACCTGGATGACACAAGACAGGGGTGAAACATCAGTGGGTCAGACAGTACCTATATGACACAAGACAGGGGTGAAACATCAGTGGGTCAGACAGTACCTATATGACACAAGACAGGGGTGAAACATCAGTGGGTCAGACAGTACCTATATGACACAAGACAGGGGTGAAACATCAGTGGGTCAGACAGTACCTATATGACACAAGACAGGGGTGAAACATCAGTGGGTCAGACAGTACCTGGATGACACAAGACAGGGGTGAAACATCAGTGGGTCAGACAGTACCTGGATGACACACGACAGGGGTGAAACATCAGTGGGTCAGACAGTACCTATATGACACAAGACAGGGGTGAAACATCAGTGGGTCAGACAGTACCTATATGACACAAGACAGGGGTGAAACATCAGTGGGTCAGACAGTACCTGGATGATACAAGACAGGGGTGAAACATCAGTGGGTCAGACAGTACCTGCATGACACAAGACAGGGGTGAAACATCAGTGGGTCAGACAGTAACTGGATGACACAAGACAGGGGTGAAACATCAGTGGGTCAGACAGTACCTGCATGACACAAGACAGGGGTGAAACATCAGTGGGTCAGACAGTACCTGGATGATACAAGACAGGGGTGAAACATCAGTGGGTCAGACAGTACCTGGATGACACAAGACAGGGGTGAAACATCAGTGGGTCAGACAGTACCTGGATGACACAAAACAGGGGTGAAACATCAGTGGGTCAGACAGTACCTGGATGACACAAGACAGGGGTGAAACATCAGTGGGTCAGACAGTACGTGGATGACACAAGACAGGGGTGAAACATCAGTGGGTCAGACAGTACCTGGATGACAAAACAAGGGTGAAACATCAGTGGGCAAGACAGTACGTGGATGACACAAGACAGATTGTAACAGTAACGGGGTGAAACATCAGAAGGAGAGTTCCTGAAGGATCGGTGTTAGGACCACTACTGTTACCAACATAGGTGAATGACCTATCAGAGAGGAGTGAAACTTACACGTCACTGTTTGCTGATGATGTGAAAGTAACGAGGAGAATAAGAAGAGAGGACAGTAATAAACTCCAGGCAGACCTACACAGATTAAAAATGTGATCAAAGAAGTGGCTGCTCGAGTACAACCCAAACAATTACAAGGAGAGGGAAGACTGGACACAGAGTACAGCACGGGAGGAGAGAACCTACAAATATCAGGGAATGTAAAGGACCTGGGGGTAGACATGAAACCAAACATATCACCACAATTACATACAACTTCAGTACTATATACAAAGGACAAGATATATGTAAATTAAGAGGACCAGTATCAAGTGGTCACAATTAAGAGGACCAGAATCAAGTGGTCACAATTAATTAAGACCAGGATCAAGGGGTCACAATTAATTAAGACCAGGATCAAGGGGTCACAATTAAGAGGACCAGAATCAAGTGGTCACAATTAATTAAGACCAGGATCAAGGGGTCACAATTAAGAGGACCAGAATCAAGTGGTCACACTGAATTAAGAGGACCAGAATCAAGGGGTCACACTTAGGACCAGAATCAAGTGGTCACACTGAATTAAGAGGACCAGGATCAAGTGGTCACACTAAATTAAGAAGACCAGCAGTATCAAGTGGTCACACTTAATTAAGAGGACCAGAAGCATCAAGGGGTCACACTTAATTAAGAGGACCAGAAGCATCAAGGGGTCACACTGAATTAAGAAGACCAGAATCAAGGGGTCACACTGAATTAAGACCAGAATCAAGGGGTCACAATTAAGAGGACCAGCAGCATCAAGGGGTCACACTGAATTAAGAAGACCAGCAGCATCAAGGGGTCACACTGAATTAAGAAGACCAGCAGCATCAAGGGGTCACACTGAATTAAGAAGACCAGGATCAAGTGGTCACATTGAATTACGAGGACCAGGATCAAGGGGTCACAATTAATTAAGACCAGGATCAAGGGGTCACAATTAAGAGGACCAGAATCAAGTGGTCACAATTAAGACCAGGATCAAGGGGTCACAATTAAGAGGACCAGAATCAAGTGGTCACACTGAATTAAGAGGACCAGAATCAAGGGGTCACACTTAGGACCAGAATCAAGTGGTCACACTTAAGACCAGGATCAAGGGGTCACACTTAATTAAGAGGACCAGAATCAAGTGGTTACACTGAATTAAGACCAGAATCAAGGGGTCACACTTAATTAAGAGGACCAGAATCAAGTGGTTACACTGAATTAAGACCAGAATCAAGGGGTCACACTGAATTAAGAGGACCAGGATCAAGTGGTCACACTAAATTAAGAAGACCAGCAGTATCAAGTGGTCACACTTAATTAAGAGGACCAGAAGCATCAAGGGGTCACACTTAATTAAGAGGACCAGAAGCATCAAGGGGTCACACTGAATTAAGAAGACCAGAATCAAGGGGTCACACTGAATTAAGACCAGAATCAAGGGGTCACAATTAAGAGGACCAGCAGCATCAAGGGGTCACACTGAATTAAGAAGACCAGCAGCATCAAGGGGTCACACTGAATTAAGAAGACCAGCAGCATCAAGGGGTCACACTGAATTAAGAAGACCAGGATCAAGTGGTCACATTGAATTACGAGGACCAGGATCAAGGGGTCACAATTAAGAGGACCAGCATCAAGGGGTCACAATTAAGAGGACCAGGATCAAGGGATCACAATTAAGAGGACCAGCAGCATCAAGGGGTCACAATTAAGAGGACAAGGGTCAAGGGGTCACACTTAAGAGGACCAGTATCAAGTGGTCACAATTAAGACCAGACTCAAGGGGTCACACTGAATTAAGACCAGGATCAAGGGGTCACAATTAAGAGGACCAGCAGCATCAAGTGGTCACACTTAAGAGGAACAGAATCAAGGGGTCACAATTAAGAGGACCAGTATCAAGTGGT